>NC_056731.1:1037447549-1037500765 GCF_019279795.1 Protopterus annectens | reverse complement strand
TCCACTCCGCCTGTCACATGTCACCTACATACACATTTTACAGTGGCACACACATTACACCCGCACAGCGAACACACGACACCCTCACCTCACATACACATACTGCTGCTTGCGAGGGACGGCTGCACAGTACCTCGTTGACCGCATCGCCGGCGGCGGTGTCTACCTCCGCCCTCATATCCTTAGAATATTCCCCGCACATGTCCTGTTACTGTACCGTGGTCTGGCGATCGTCCCAACTCGCGAATATGCATTTCTGTAGGTTGACCTTTCCATGGGTGGCGTTCCCTGCTCTGTCCACCCTCCCGGATAGTCGGGTTGTCGTTCACTATGTTTACTATGTAGAGATTTCGCGTCTTAATTCTCTGTCACCTTGCATCCCTGTGATTCCCTGTTGAACCTGTTGTACTTTATATCTGTGTATGTTTACATATATTTCTACGTGTGTAATGATATCTATCTCCAGATTTGTGTATGCACATATGTACATATGTAGACACCTTGCGCCGAACATGGCACCATACGGCTACGCCGTCTGCTGTCGGACCCGCGTGCGGTTGAGGTGTTGGCATTCCATGCTCCGCTGGCTGTTGGGTGTGCAGTGTTTGGGTGCTACCTATGTTGGAGTCACACATGGGACCGCACATACAGTACACATTACGGGCGGCCATGTTTGTGTGCCATCCATTTCACTGTGTGTGCAGGTAGGGAGGTGTCAGTCCATGGGGCCTACGCTGTCAGAGTATGTGCTATACGTTCCCTCTTTGCCAAGGCATAGGCATATTGGGTACACCTCCGTCTGCCTACTGGGGCTGGCACAGTGTGTTCATGGCACTGAACGCCCTGTGCCTGTGCTTGTATTGGCAGTTGTGGCGGGCTTGGTGGCCCTACACCATTGTGTCCCTGCAGCAGCTGTTTCCACAGGATCATATTATGTAGCATAGCACATACTGTGAATATGTGGGCACATGTGCCTGGAGAGTACTGCAAGGCTCCACCGGATGTATCCAAGCACCGGAACCGTGATTTCAACATCCCAAACACACGCTCTATGATTATTCTGGTTTGTGCGTGTGCCTCATTATGGCGTTCTTGCATGTGTGTGTGTGCATTTCTGATGGGTGTCATCATCCACGGCTCCAGTGCGTAGCCAGCATTCCCCACAAGGTGACCTTGTGTGATGTTCCCCCTGGCGAATACCTGATACGGCTGTGAGGCATGCCAGATATGGGAGTCGTGGTAGCGTCCAGGGCTGCCAGCACACACATCCATGATAATGCCCTGCGCATTGCACACGACCTGGCAATTGATGGAGGGGAATCCCTTGCGGTTTATGTAGCGTCTACCCTGCTCCCCGGGTGGTGACTTGATTTCTATGTGTGTACAGTCTATCGCACCCAGTACCTCCGGGTATTGTGCCACACGGTGGAAGTGGCGCATATTGCTAGCCAACTCCTCCTGAGATCTGGGGAAGGATATATACTCATGGGCATGTTGTAACATGGCATCCAGAAACTGGTGTAGTACCCTGGATGCTGATGCCTGTGAGATGCCCATTATATCCCCGGTTGGCCTTTGAAAGGTACCTGTTGCCAGTATTCGTAAGCTTACACATACCTTTGTGTCCACTGGGATGGGCTCCCCTCTGTTGTCTCTTGTTCTCAGGCGTGGCCGGCACAGCTCCACTATTTGCTGTAACGTGTCCCTGTCCACCCTGTAACGCTCTACTATTTCCAGGTCTTGCAGCCCCTGGTAGGTCGCCCTTGGTCTGAACACTCTCCTTCTCCTCTGAGGCCTACGGTAGTTGTCGGCACCCTCCTCCGCAACTCCGTCTGTCTCTAACACATACCGATGCATCACGACCACGGCAGCACCCAACATATACATTTTAAAAGTTCCCTGTGTGTTTACACCCTAAAGTGCGGCGTTTGGGAATACGCGCTGTGTGTTGTGTGCATTCACACTTTATAGTGTTGTGCTCTACACCCGGTGATGTCATTGAGTGTGTCTGTGCTGCCGTATCTGTGTGTTATCTTCCGTGTTTTACCACTGGCACTGCAACGCTGTTGCCTTTGGTGTTACATTACACTTGCCTGCATTGGTTTAGCTTTACACCTTAATTTACTGTTTGTGCAGGTTGCACCTACTATTTCCTGGAGTGCATCCTGCAGGCACATGGCATCTCATGCATTTTGTCTGCCGCCGCCGTTATGCTACCTCTCTACTTGGCTGTGCTGTATCGGTTCTTCGCTCTTTGCAATTCTGCTACATCCCCTACTTTCTTTGCATTCATATGCCTCCCCTTTCCTGTTTTGCGGGATTCTGCATGCAGAGTTGTCAGCTGCCGCCGATTGCCCTTCGTGGGTTGATTGGTGTTGATTGCTCATTACGACTCCAATTACACTGCTTCCACATTTCCTCATATTCTCCGCATCACCTTCCTGTATCCGTGGTTGTTGACGGGCCGGCTGTCACATGACTGGGTTGGGGAACGTAGTCATCCTCGTACACATGCATCTGTGCACGCGTTCTGTACTCTCAGCGCATCTATTTCCTCACACGCCAGTGCTGATGCTGTGATGTGCATTGTACAGCCCCTGTTTGCTGGGCTCCAATGTGCTTCCTCCTACAGTGGCACACCCCTCTGCGATTGACATGTATTCCCTCTAGGCCACTCCTCGGTGTATTACTGCTGCACCGTTTGATGCAGCCTGCCAGCGGGGGTTTTGCGATTCAGTATTATCTGCCTCATTTGCATGGCATTGACTACTAATACATGGTTACGGCGCCGGACACCGCCGCCACTCCTTGGCAACCCTTGCACTGTGGTTGTGGCTTTCCATGCATACTATGGTGTATTGTGGCTGCGATGCTGATGTGTCTTATACTGCTCTTTTATGACATTGTCATATTAATTCATTGTTCCGCACCTTCCGCGGACATGTCCTGGGGTTCTGCTCTGGTTTTTGCATACATACCATTTATGTCGTTATTTACGTTTTCTGCATGTTTTCCTTTGACATTCTCGGTGTCTTTCCCCATTGGCATGTTGCACCAGTATGACACCTGACGTTGGCAGCCTTCCGTTACTCCTATGTCATGTTTGGATGACTGTAAACCGTTTTTTTTTTGGTTTACATTGCCGTGCCGTTATGCTACGCCTGCGTCACTTAGTGGATCGCTATTTGCCTTCATTTGCATGGTGCAACACCGCACATGGGGTGTTTAACATACCTACGCCGGAGGCGGCGCAACTCAGGCGTATGCCGGTGGTGCACGTGGGATTGGATCGTACCTGAATCGCTCGGCGGCCATGTCTGGCGTTGGGGCGCCTACGCCATGCATGCGCCTGGCGCAAGGTTCATGAATCCCGGGGACTATCTTGTATACTATCACCTATAAAAGTTAACAGGTAAAATTATATTGGTGTGTTATGTATATATAAAATTACTTAGATACCTAAGTGATAAACCTATTATTGTGTGTATCTCAAAACTACAAATTATATAGTATATCATATATATAATTTGTATCATCTCCCCTTAATATTATTAAGTCTTAAAATGGGTTTGATGCTACAATATTCATTTAAGCCTGGATGATTGTGGGCATTCAACATAATTTGCATTCTCAACTCTTGTGCGTCTAAATCATAGGCAGTCATCCTGCCTTGTGGATCTTTCCTAACTTGTGATACCCCAAAAAACTTAAAATGGTGACTGGTGCAATGTGCAACATGTCTTGCTAAGGCATTAGTATTTTTAAGCTTTTTAATATCATTTAAATGTTCCTTAATTCTATCCCTCATGTGTCTGCTTGTCTTGCCAACATAAAAGGCATCACATAGTTGGCACAAAGCAATATAGATCACATTGGTGGAATAACAATTAAAATAACTACCTATCTTAATGTTGTGATGATTTATCTTAATGCTCTTACCTGTATTAAGAATGTAAGTGCAAACAGAGCACCTACCACACTTAAAATTACCTATACGTTTATTAAAGGCAACTTTCTTATTGTATAATGCTCTTTCAAATAAATCTTTAAATGATAAATCCTTTCTAAATATATATGGGATTTTACCCTGAAAAAAACTTCCTAAATAGTTGTCAGATACCATTAAATTCCAATTTTTGTTAATAATATTCTTAATAACATAAGAAATGTCATTAAAGGTAGTAATATAAAATGGGATATAATTAGAATTGAAATTCACATTTGGATTATTGTTATTTTCCCTACAATTATTAACTAAATTGTCACTGAAGCTTAAAATGGCTTTATATATTCCTGTTCTTCTCTTATGTGTTACCTCCTCTAAAACTTTAATACATAATTCTTCTGGGTAACCACGATTAATGAATAGGGACATCATAAATCTCAATTCATCATGAAATTCAGATTCATTACTGACCATTCTTGCAGCCCTGACCATTTGGCCCTTAACAATGGCCTTTTTCTGATGGTCAGGGTGCCAACTTGCATAATGCAAGTAAGAATTTGAAAAAGTGGACTTTCTAAAAATATTTGATTTTAATGTGCTGTTAGTTGTATCCACAGATAACTTCACGTCCAAATATGTAATTGTATCTCTATTCATCTCATGTGTGAATTTCAAAAACCAAATGCTATTGTTGATATACTCAATGAATGCCTCCAGCAGAGCTTGGTCACCATCCCAAATAAAAAACAAATCATCTAGAAATCTTGAATAAAATTTTACGTGTGTATAAAGTTCAGTATTAAACAAATAGTGTAATTCCCAGTAGGTCATGATAAAATTAGCAAACATGGGGGCACATGCCGCCCCCATGGCTACTACATTAACTTGCCGGTAATAATTGCCTTCATAATACAAAAAATTGTATCTTAATACCATATCCATAAGCTTACTTAACACATTAATTCTGTCCTGGTCATATAAGTTGGTCACAAAAAGTTGCTCCTCTAATCAAACCAAGCCAGTGTCATGTGGTATCACAGTAAATAAATTGTTGACATCCATCGTCACAAAGATGTAACCCTGACTATATTCAAAGGAACTTAATTTCCCTAAAAAATCCCATGAATCCTTGACAATGTGGGTAAACTTAGCCATCCCCAACTTAAAAAAATAATCCAAAAACTGACTAATGAAATAGGTTTTATTTCTTTTTCCGTCTACTATGGGTCTAAATTGTAGATTTTCAAGCCCCTTATGTATTTTGGGTATTCCAAAGATACCACTCACTACTAGATATTCATTACTTAAGAAATTCCATTCAACTTCTGAAATTTCACCTTGATACAACATGTCTTTAAGTGTCAAATCAATCTTTTTATACGCAATATTAATTTCGTTTAAACTAACCTCCTCATAAGAGTCCCCTAGTAACATGGTGGTCATGTATAGAATATAATCATTTTTATCCACAACTACCACGCCACTACCCTTATCGGGTTTCATAATTCTAATGTTATTTATATTAAGAATCCTATTAAGAATGACCTGTTCCTGATTGGTCAAGTTAGTGTACATGGGTTGTTTATAGTTCATATAGAACTGTCTTATTTCTGTTTCACTAATTTTTTCAAATACTGCTACTTTATCATTCATAGGTGGATTATATACACTAGGTTTTGTTAATGTGTTCCCTTGAATGTTAATGTTACAATCAGTATTATTGTCTTGAAATAAAATTTTTAAATTTAACTTGCGTATAAACAATTTTAAGTCCAGTAGTGAATTGACCAGATTGCCTCTCTTACAAGGGACGAAATTAAATCCTTTAGAAAACAAGTTCACTGTGTCAGTGTCAAATACAATTTGAGTGTAGTTATATAACTTAAAATCCCCTTTAATGTTAGTAATAACAGTGGGATTCTTAAAAACCACACTACTATAGTTATTTGCCAATGCATGTTCCCTTTCGGCGTCATTGTCAAAAAATGTGTGACCAGATAAAGGTTTTGCCCTAACATTCTCATCCAGTGCCAAGTCAAATGGCACGTTAAATGCATTCACATTAGTGTCTTGTATTTGAACCCTCGACAAACTTTCATCTGTAATAACATCGATCTCAGTAGGAATACTGTAGATGCTTAAATCACACAGTGTCTGGTCATCAATAATTGCATTGTTCAATTGCAATGAACTTGAGTCAAATGTACAAATACAATCATTAGGACAACCATTCAATGTCATGTCGTCCACAGTGTCGTAGTGCCTCAAAGGAACCATCATATTGTTGTCATCACAAGTAGACGAAAAAGAATTAGTCAAAAAAGAATTAGTCAAGCCATTAAAATGGCTGTCAAATATACTGGGATTATCAAAATGCTTATCCCGATATACTGTAGGTGATATTCGAAATGTTGTAGGAATATTATTAGTTGTCAAATAAATATTACCTACTATGTCAGTTGCCTGAGACTCTTCTGCCACCATGGGGAATCGGACGCCAATGGCTACTTGTACGTCCTCCATCCGTTTTTTGGAACTGATGTGGTCTTCTATTTTCCGAGCCCTTCTTAGGGCGTGCACCCATGGAGCCAAAATCCTCTTCGTCACAGGATAGATGTTGATTTTTAATCCTCTCTGAGCATCTTAATCCTTCATCACCAAATCCTTCACCCGGGTTATCGTGCCCAAATTCTCAGTAGTCATTACAGGAAATGATGTCATCCAATTCGTCTAAGTTCCCACCCATAGTTCGTTGATTTTTGTTACCATGGTTAGGACTGGCTCTTTTAGATTTGAGATATACATGTCCAATATCATAAATTTTTTCTGTCCCTTTGAATCTTCTTATTTTGGTAAATGATGTCACAACTGTAATCGATATCTTTAATAATGTTTATATAATTCGTATAATATTGTTCGAATAACAAATCCTTACTAATACTTAGGTTAAGAAGCTCAAGTTCACTTAATAAAGTCTCTATCTTCTTGGAGTTGTATTTTATTATAATTTCCATGAGCTCCAACCCCGTTTTGTTAAATAAATCATGCAATTCATTTAACATATCTTGTTCAGTGTCACAACCATTGGGGTATCTCCATAGCCTCAACCCCTTAGGAACCATACCCAGTTCAATATTTTTTCTTAGGTAACCGCTTTCCATTTGTGTCCGTTTGAGTTTGAAAAGTTTCATTTCAAACTCCTTAAGCATTTCTTTCATGGTTTTACGGATAGTCACCTCACTATTAACTTTGGCAGGCTTGTCTGCGTTAAAGGAAAAACAATTAGTTTTCCAAAGATCACAATTAAAAGATGCACAATGAGCGGCATTAACTGTTGTAGTGTTTCCAGCAGTGACCCCCTGCATTCCATTGACTGAATTGTTAGAGGGAGGGGTAATTTGGGTAAGTGGCAACCCCAAACTCCCTGAACTCCCCGTATTACATGTGTCAGCTTCCATCAATGTATTTATGAGAGCAGTGTGTACCTTGAGTTGTTCATTAATCTGCCTCAGCATAACCCCCACATCGATGGTGCCTCCCTCGCTTTCCATTCGGAACAGCCGCAAACCAATAAACCACAATGAACGAACCTCAAATGTCCTCCGATGGAACAGGAAACACTGCCAACGTGATGGAAATGCAGGCAAATTCCCAACACGTTCACAAATAGTGAAGTAAACGTGAAAAATTGGTAAATCCAAAATCTGTATAACTCATAAAAAACTGCTCCAAAAACGTACTTGTGCTGGAACCACCGTTTATTTAGTAGAATCACCAAAGGAATGACCTAGGTTTCGTCTGTCTCCACAGACTTCATCAGATAACATAAAAAGTTATACTGAGCCACTTAAAATGTTCTTATGTACTTTGGGTATCCCAAATATAGCTGGCACTCTGGGGTTGCTGTTTGTCAAAAATTCATAGGTACACAAATCTAGATAGGAATTTGTTTGGCCGTAAGAAATGTTGATCTGATTTTTAGATACCTAAGTATAGCTTACTTCATCAAATAGTATGTTATGCATAACATTAGAATAGTCTTGTGAATTGAACAAGACTGTGCCTCACCCTTTGTCTGGTGCCATACTTCATAGAGATTTATCATGCCTTAATTCCTGCAGTAGGACCCATTTCTCTTTTGTTAAATTATTGTAAAATAATTTTTCTTTGGCCCAAAGTTGCTACATGTCCTCCATTACTGCAGATTCAAAAGTGCTTATCAGGGGGTGGAGTGGTGGATTGTATGTACTTTTTTCTTCAATATACCCCTATTTGTGTTATGACCCTCTGTTGTGACTGACTCACTGTTAGCAAACAGAATTCCCAGATTTAATTTTCTGGTGTACATTTTAAAATCAATTATACTGTTCGCTATGTCAGGGATCCCAGAAGACACATACTTAAAGCCTTTAAAGTAAAGTAATGATTAGTCACCTTTCTGCCAGTGTAGTTATATATTTTGTATCCCTGGTAGCAGTTTAAAATACAGTCATTAGAATCTACTGTCATAGTTAGTATTTCCCCTTCCCTGGGTAGAAATTCCACATCTACACTTGTGCTGCATAACTGGTTGGTACATGGTTCTTCTGCATGTTCTAGTTTGCTATTCTTTCTGAGCGGTGGATTGTCTGAAAATCCTGCTGATAATTACTGTGGTGTACGTAATTGCCATTTATGCTTGTATAGCTCTCTTTTCCTGCCATGCCTATCCCTTAACCATCAAAAATCTGTAGTCTCTATAGTGTTTTTTTGTCCTTATAACTGCTAACATGCTATAATAAGTGGCCTGAGGGGTAGGCTGTTTTTTTACATTTTATTTTTTACATTTTGGTTACTGGTTAGTGCAGCTTATCACAGTTTTTTGGTATCATTGGTAAACTTTCAGTGACCACGTGGCCATTCTAGAGGTCTCACAGACTTCAGCATCCAGGATTCTACAGGATTTCCTCAATGCTATGCTACAGCATGCCAATCACTCACTCTCTCTCTCTCTCTATATATATATATATATATAGATACATACATGCATACACACATATATATATTTCACCCTATTTCCCAAGGACAGAGCTAGAACTATGCAAGAGTTCTACCCTGTAGCATACTTCCCTGAAGTTCCAGGTACAATAGACTGCACCACCATTGAGATTAAATCACCACCAATGGAAGAGGGAAGGGTCTACATCAACAGAAAGGGATTTCATTCCATTAACTGCCAGGTCAGTGTCATGTTAGGGAATTCATCCAGAATATGAGAGTTGGTAAATCTTGGTAGTTGCCTTAAAAAGAAAATAAAAAACCTTAACATAAGTAAACTATGCAGATAAAATGAGCTGATCAACAAAAATACTTCAAAGAAATGATATGTCATATAGAAGTTTAAAACATTTTAATGATGTTACACAAAATGCCACATTAAAAAGATTCAAAAAACAAAATAGTTTAAACATTTAAAATCTTTTAAAAAAAACTTTTTAAAAACAAATTTAAAAATAAACTTTAAAACTTGGTTAATAAAAAACTAACTTTATATTGAGACATCTTCATATAGATCCATTAAAATTTTAGGCTATATATATTTAATCCATAGACATTTAACTAAACTTTGTGTGATTCATTTTTAAATTCTTTTGGCTCTCTCACAAGGTATTCCATTCATCATTTAAAAATAATTATTTCCTATTAATTCCTAAAAATAGAGATTGAGGTGTGGGAATGCACTATTCAAAAAATAATCTACAAATTTCCCAAATTCCAGCATTTTTTTGAATAGAATTATTGGACCTAAGCACACTCTAATCTAGGGAGGGACCTAAATAATCACACTTATTAAATTATATAGAATGGCTAAAATTGAGATATAAATAATTGTGACAGGCTGCCCATGCTTGAATTTGTCAGCGTCCTATTTTAGTTAAATTAAGCAATGCTAGAATATGAGCCTGAAGTTTTGTCTAAATATATATATATTTTTAAACTTTTTATAAAAAGTTTTCGAAGTTTTGTATTAAATTTTTTTAAAAAGTTTTTTTTAAATGTTATTCAAATTTTTTTTGTGATTTGGATTTTATTTTGTGATTTTTTTTGCTGCATGTCATGTGATATATTTGGACCTATATATAAAGGGCTGGTTCTATGCATTGTTTTGTATTGAGAAAGGATTGTATCCGAAAGCTTTACTTATATAAAATCTTAGTAGTTACCATGACTCCCGTATCTAATGGAGGCAGTCACACCATTAGATTGTGCCACATCTAGTCCTCTAACCATGTCATTGTAGGCCCTAGTGGAGCATGGCAATGCCTCCATAATGGCCCTGTACATACTTAGAATGCCACATAATGACAGTCAGCATCAGATGGAGAGTGGACAACAGGCCTGTTCTGAGCACTCCTACCACCCACAATTTGGCTTCAGCCAGAGTAACTGTTGTGGAGGTTGCACTGGGAATATGAGAAGCCTAACACCACTGTTAGCCACATGTACAACCCCTTGCATTGGATGTTTAAGACACACCAACTAATATTCCATGGAAAAAAGAAGAACCGAGGTCCAGATCTACTCAAGAATATTGTTTATTGAGCGCTTTCATCTCTCTAATGGAAACTTCCTCAGAATGAAGTACACATAACCCAACATCCCTTTTATATAAAACATATAACAATCACCTGTACAAATAATGAAATTTCTTAAAGCAACAATGCCATAAAATGTAAAGGCATAATATAAAATCATAACAAAATATCTAGTCTAAAACACATCCATTGCATAAGAACGAACAAAGGAATACATAATAACTTCACATGCATATGTGAACACTCTTAAAAACAGTTTGACATATTAAAATCTTCTTTATAGAAAAAAATTGTGCATTCAATCTTAAAACAGAACTGATGGACACAGCACTGTTTAGTCCTTGGCTCACTGTTGCATTTCTTTTAATTTGCCATTTCATTTCTGCTAATTCCAGGAAGTCATTCAAGGGCTCCTCTTTCTCCTAGATTAATTTGTTCAATAAAAACAAACTTAAAGCTATGTTCTTCACTGGCATTAATCTTCTTCTTCTTTTGGCTTTTCCCGGTTAGGGGTTGCCACAGTGGATCATCTGTCCTCTCAGGATTGGCAGTGGAGTTTTACAGTGTCAAGTTGCCAGCCCAGCGCCCAACCTTCCACAGAAGGCACACTCATGCACATACTCGTACCTAGGGCCAATTTAGAGTGTCCAATCCACCTACTGCATGTCTTTGGGATGTGGGAGGAAACTGGAGCACCCGGAGGAAACCCACGCGACCACAGGGAGGACATGCAGATTCCACACAGAAGGCACCCCAGCCGAGAATTGAACCTGAGAACCTCTTGATGTGAGGTGGCAATGCTAACCGCTGCAACACTGTGACGGCCCTCTTCATTGGCATTAATATGCACTGCGAATGCATTTTTTTCATCCTTCCTATTAATATCATAATAATGCTGATACATCCTACTCCGTAATGCATTTTTTGTTTTGCCAATGTAGTAACAAGGACATTTTGAACATAGAGCCAAATACACCACTCATTTGCTGTTACATGACAATTTCCCTTTTATAATATGTTTTCCATAGTTAGAGATCAAAATGTCTTTCCCTTCAAGAATGTGCTGGCACTGTAAACAGTATCCACATTTAACCATACCTACACCTTTATCTGGCCCCTGTTTTTGCCTCTCCAACATTTTTTTATACTACAATGTCTTTTGTATACAATGTTCGGGGCTGGTCTTACTAACTGTACCTGGTCTGCGTCAATGCTGAAGATGTTCCAATTGTGTTGAATTATATTCTTAATATTATAAAAATATTGGTTAAACTTAAAAATAGCTGATTTCTTGAAGGTAAGGTATTACTACTAACCTGTCCTACCTCATTTTGAATACCTCCCCCTGTTCCAAGCAGGGGTATAAAATCTCCACTCAACCTTTTCTTTGTAACTTCTTGGAGAATGTTCCCCACATAACTCACAGGATAGTCCCTATTTTCCATCATATCTCCCAGGATGTTCATCTGTGTGATAAACTCTTCTTGTTCAGAAATCATCCTAGCCAGTCTAACCCCCTGTCCCTTTACCAATGCCTTCTTTTGGTGTAGGGGGTGGCAGCTATCAAAATGTAAAAGGCTATTTGAGAATGTGGGTTTCTGGAAGATGGTGGAGTTGAACTGTCATTTTACAGGGTCTTTTTCAATGGTTATATCTAAGTAATGGACACAAGATTCAGTAATCGAATGTGTAAATGCTAAAAACTCAGTACTGTTGACCAAATGCTCTAAGAATGGTTAATTTTCCCCTAGTCTTCTACCCCAAAAAATATGATGTCATCAAGGAATCTGCCATAAAAAGTCCAGTCCTTGGCAAAGGGACTGTTGAATATAAATTCCATTTCCCAGTATGTTAGTACTGATGAGCACAGTAGTTTACTAACAATTATCTATACCCTTCCAATAACCTAATTATAATTGTAAAACAGAATGTATTGTGAGGTATGTATCCTAACTCCAAACTCTACCCTGCTCTACTCTACTAAAGTTATGCAAGTCTATACACATGCAATATAGTGTCAGACATTAGTCCTGCATCACACCTAACAATACATGAGCCAGGAACTTTTAATTCTATGGACATAAAGGCCTTATTGAAGTATGGCACCAGTCAATCTTTAAGCTGTCTATCTATAATGACCATAGATAGCAAATATTCTTCTGTAACAATGAGAAATAATCACCTGTTATAAAGTTATGCATTCTTTTTTACATAAGTTTGAATATCACCTTGTGCAAATTACTTTTACCAGTGATTAAGTCCCAACAAAATATGTGCAAGTCATCCCAATAATCTCTCTGATGTCAAGGCTTGAAAGACAAGTCATTGAGCATTTCAGTGTCGACCTTTGTACAGAGTGTGACCAGGTATTGTTTTGCAAATACCAAAGATGACTGCTGTTTCACATCATCATTTTTGTTTCATAAACTCCCTTCCTGTTTAATCAGAAATGTCTTTTCTTGCTTACCATAGCATAAATGTGGTAGGGATGCCTGTGTGTACGTTTGCACTCTGGTTTTAAAACGTGAGATCACAATTTGTTAGGAAACCATTGCCACTGTATTTTCAGGACCTATACAGACATGGCAGTTGATGGGGATTGTGGTACCAAATTCAGGGCACAGAGGTGGGATGTGGAGAAGTCTAAAATCGTTGTTGCACTCCCCATCTAGCGCTACAGCTGGAGGCTGCTCCAGGGGGACTATACTGGGCCTCAGTACAAGGCTGAGGCTTGGAAAAGCCTAGCTAAGGCTGTCTCCAGTGTGACTGGCATATCACACTATGAGGAGAAGTTTAGACACTGCTACAATGACCTTAAGTGGCACAAACAGGCACAACTCAACCAGTAGTTGGATGAGTCTAGTTCTACTAGCACTCCCCAGTTGTGTAAATAATCAGATCAAGCAACTTGAAATGATATGTAATGATGTAGATAGCCAAGATTGGTATGCATAATGCTTTCATGTCTCTTTTTCTCCTCTCCATCTCTATTTTACAGCTACAAAGGAAATTGCTGCAAACAGGGAAGTAAATGCCAAGATATTGGCGAGACTCAGAGAGGCAAGCTTTATGTCTGTGCACAACTGATCTTGATTGTATCAGTTATTATGATTCCATAGATCAGTAGCAACTACAGCATGCATATCTTAACTTGTAGCTGTAGGGGATTGTATTGGGCATATGTGGTAGGGTATTCAAATTATGTGGGTTCAATACCCACAACTAACCTATAGATTCACATTCAGCAAGTATTATTGTTATAGTTGAAATGCTGCAATACTGGCTTTAACACCATGTTGTAAATTTACTCTGTAGTGTATTTGAAAACATCTATGGAATATATGCATATTCCAAGGATTACTTGTAGCAAATCACAATAATTTTTGGGAGTGTGAAAACTCTATAGCTAGGATAATAATAAATAGTTATTTATTGTAATAAAGAATGAATTTGACATAACATGGTTCAAATCAGATCCTTTGTTTTTTATCTCACCCACCCCTTATCTCTCTCTTTTTGGGGGGGGTAGGTGATGGGGGGTTACTTAGAATCACACCATTCTGATGATATACTTTTCTGCCAACAAAATAAATGCATTTTAGTACAGGGAAATGGGCCGACCAGAATGGGTCAGCCTGATAACCCTCCACCAGCTGACACATCAACACCCAGGACCTCTGGGGGGCACATGGCAGTATTCCTTCCACATCCCCTGCCCTACCAGCTACATACTCATCACATATCAATGTCATTGCTGGTGGTGCAGCTGTACCCTCCAGGAGTACTAGTGGAGGAGGTAATTATGTCACTCACCATGAGCTTCCAGGGATGGTACATGATATATAAAGAGTGACCTTGGTGCTTGCATCAGCTGAGTGGAGAAAGCTCTCCTAAAAATAAAAAAAGGCTCATACCTCAAGCAGGCTTTCAGCCAGCTGTGGAAGGGGACAGTGATTGTTCTGAGGGTGAGGACTCAAGTCTCACTGTTCCCATGTTTGACAGACATGCAACTCTGAAGTACCCTCCCAATCACCAGTCATGGTGTCTTTCAACCATTTTGTCCATCAGCATCCCTGTGCCTGTCTTATATGTCTTGTTTGCCCACACCTGCTTTCTCAAGTACCCTTACTTCCTGACCTTCACATTCTTAGGTCTCTTCCCCAACATTCCTCTCATTTTGAAAATGAAAAACAAGAAAGGGGCATGCTGTTCCACAAAAAAAAAAAAAAAGCCCCATACATAGCTCTCCACTTTAAATATGTGTCTTCTTAATACACTTGTTTTGATCCAATTGGCTATACAACATCACTGTTTTGGATGCCATCCATCTGTGTCATGGTGACAGTCCAAATTCATCAAATTTTGTCCACCTGTCTATGTTTCTGTGCTGAAGAAGTGGATGAAGTGGATATCTGTGGTTCTCTTCCAATCCCCTCCTACTAATGCCTGCTTTGCTTCCTCTTTTTTCTTCCCTCTGCTTGCCTCCATATTTCATCACCCCTTTTTTTGCATGTTTAATGTGGTCAAAAACAGAATCACACACAACACAGATGGCCAGAAATGGCCCATTAAAAAAAGAAAAAAAAAATCACTCTTTGTACTCTGCATTTGCATGGAGTTTGGTATCATGCACCAATGCCTAATGGAGGTGAATAGCTGTTCACATCCTATGGCAAAAGTTGGTGAGTTTTTCCATTGGCCACACTAGTCAGATTGCCTCCATGGAATACTGCTTAAACTTGTTGTGCTAGAGGAACAGAGAGTTAAAGCAGAATAAAGGCACTACTGGGAAACAATTGCTCTCACAGTCCTTATACTGCTGGATGTAGCATAGTGCAATTTCCTATGTTCACTGTTGACATAAATTACTTTATTGAAGATTATTTTTGCCCATAGCATCAACAGTTCAATTGCAAATGCATCCTACATTATTTTTTAGTGTGATGTTATATGTCTGTGATATGTTTAATCACCCACATCTTAACATTTGCCAAAGTTATCAGTTCTCATGGAGATGTATTGAATATTGGCCAAAAAAGACAATCTGAAGTGACATTCATCCCCACAACTATCACATATTGATCCACCCTTGTTCTGCTTGTCACAAGCCTGTTGCCCCTCTCCTAACCCTTCTTTACCCCTATGTCAGTAAATTCATACTACATGGCATGGCAGGTTAATAATGAGAACACATCAAAAACATGTCCATAAATGTTCTATTACACCAAACATTGTTATGTTTATGTCCATCTCTCCTTGTATTCACCCTTTATTCCCATCCCTCTTTACATGTGTGTATCTATTAGGCTGATGGATGTAAGGGTCATATCATTGTTTCAGCATACTGTCATGACTCTGCTGATGGATAATACCAATATGTTATCTTGATTCAATAGGTTAGTAGTGCTCCTGTAGTGTGCAAGGTTTCACAACCTGCTGTAAGATCCCCTATGTGTCACATTCAGCTGATGGTCAGATGTATAAATGTGCAGTTCCATCTTGTTGAGGCTTATAAACCAGCAGTAGGGGATGCTCTTAAGGACTGTTTCCAGTGGTCTCTTCCTGTGTATCTGTTGCCTATCTATCTGTCTACCCCATTCTCCTACATAAGTATGATATGTCTGCCTAGCAATTAAACTGTAAGGTGGGCCACAATTGATATAACTGTCAAAACCCAATTCCCACATAGTGCCATTATATTTCAGATGTCCCACATCCTCTTCAAACAGATGCATATGGATGTTTTAATTATTGTCATTGTATATCGCCTCTATTCTTATCTCATGCAATTCATGCTACAGAGCAGGACATATTCTGATTGAGCAGACATGTCATGCCAGCACATCATTAGGATGTTCATGAATGTTCCAGAACAGTACGTCCTATGTCCTCTACAGTCCTGTGTCTGTCATCATCTCCTCTATCTCATCAGAATATACTGTAGCATTTTTATTAGGATGATGGATGTAATGTTCATCTAATATGATGTGGAAACGGTCCTTTCTGTGAAGAAGCATACTGTATGTGATGTCCAGATAATATCCCACTGAAGTGCCACCAATCAATGTGACGTCTCCCACTACCCTGGGTCAGTAACTAAGGAGCTTGAATCCTCACTACTGACTCCAATGTGAGACTGTCACTTAGACAGGAGTAATATTTCACAATTTTCCCCTAAGAGCACAATAGGAACACATTATGTTGCCTGGGACTGGACTGTATACTTCTGTCCATCCCTAATGTAAGTCCTTATTACATACTTCAGAGCAATGTGTCCCAGTTTAAGATCGCTGATACACTCACACAAATAAATTAAATCTCACACATCCAAACGCTTCTGGGAAAGCCTGACATAGATTTCCAGCTGTGTCCTTCCCCAAAATATTATGGTAATTCTGTCACCAGAGTGTCTTCATGCCCTTCTAAAGGGGAATCCAATTATGAAAATTAAATATTAGAACAAATAGTAGCAAATGACCTAAGCAACTAGGCTTTCAGAGTGGCCCTGAGAATTATCAAAGCAAGTATAAACACTCTCAAATCTCTAAAGAAAAACACTGATTGACCAATGTAAGTTAATAAAAATATTTAATATTGAGCAAAATGGTTAAAAATATAAACCAATAACTTCCAATAAACAAAAAGAGCTAATCACCAGGAAATAAAATCAGTACTGTAGGACAGAAATCCAATATTTGGAACACTCTAATGGATCTAACTGATTAGTTATAGTTTTCATATTTGACTAAAGAACACTGTCCCTGATCTAAACTAAATTACTACAACAGAGCATAGGGAGGCTTACATCTCTTGGTGAGTCCTTTTTGGTATCCATTGCACAGTACATATGGGATAACTGAAAACTGCAACTAACATCTGGCAACTGGCCACTAACTGTCTTCAGCAGGCTCTTTTATAGACTAGCCTAACTGTCAACTGTTCCAGTTCTAATTTTTATTTCATATTTTGAAAATCAACCAACAGTTGTTTTCTAAAAGTTCTTTCCTGTCTTTCAGCTTCTGACAGTTAAAACATAGCAACTGTCAACATTCCAATGGCATTATCTGCTGATCAGCTGAATCTGAGATTGTTTGCCATTAGAATCTTTCTTCACAAACATGCTTAGTCAGAAATGTAAAAGAACACTGTTCAAGTATTTAAGCATTCTCTACAAACAGATTATAATCAACATGTAAGAACGTATTTAAAATATCACAGCTAGTCATGCTGACATATAATACACAGGTTAATCTGAAATTATGTACAAAAACTCAGCCAAACATGCTAGCATAAATAACAGTGTCTAACATCTTCACACTCCATAAATCTTTCAGGATATCTGGCCTTATACAAATAGCATATCCACTGATTAATTGTAATCATTTCAAAAGATGTACCACCCCTTGTCATTTGTAGCAAGCTGTACACGCAATTAACATTTGATTTGCACTGAGGATTGCAAAACAGCTACTAGTTGTAGAAGTGCATTGATTATTGAGGTAGGCATTACTGATACAATTTGGGAAAGACACATACTTAAGTCACTGATAGTCACTTTGCAGTCCCGAACACATTTAGTTAGTTAATGACATCCTGACACTATTTGTAAAAAAAAAAAAAAAAAGAAAATAAGAAAAATAAAGAAACACATCCTTTCTGCAGACCACTGAGGATGTCATCTTCTCAAAGATGCATACACACATCATGAATCATAGCCCATCTATGACCTTCTACAAGCCATCTCCAGACCACTGGATATGTGATTGCTAATTAACTCATGGGGTGTTGCCAATATCCCATATGGCAGAGTCAGTCTGTAATAAAATAAAACACATGCGCACATACCCTTACTGTCTTCCCTCACCTAGAGATAGTCATTTGGGTTAAATGGGATAATAATGACAAGGTTTGTATGGGCTCTTGTCCATTAGCCTAGTAATCTCTAAAGACCCTATGAGCATTGCAGATGTCGATGTTGTTGTCACCCACATGTTTTATGGTAAGATGTGCATGTACTGTAATTCTACAACAGTATATTGCAGTCTGAGACTTGAGCTACTGTACTAATGCCCATTGCTGCAGTTTTGTTACATGTTCTTTTCATAATGGCTGAAGTAATATGTCTCCTGTGAATTAGGGTCATGGAATGATGCTATGTCTATTGTTGCCTTATGAAGGCATGTGTTCTGACAGTGGAGTATATCCACATTCTACACAGTTCTCATTCAATCATCACAGTGACAGCTGCAGTATGGCACAAGTGTGCATGTGTACACCTAGCATCTGGAAATGTTCTCTGACATACAGCATTATTACCTCATAGGGATTATATGGGCACATATTCCTATGTTCATTAAAAAAAACATGTAATGCTGTTATATGCACAAACATATGACATTCTGAGATTCACTTGCAGCATTGGTTAATTCATTGTATGCACTATTCTGTTACTATTCAGTTGTTCCCCTGCAGCATTGTGTGACTGTCAGAATTTGTGTCATTAATTGTTCTGCAAGAACTGCATCCAGCCCAGTTGTAATGTCTCCATATATGTTGTCAGGGCCGTCATCCATACATTTTCAATGATAAACATATAGGCATATGATGTACTACTGATATAATGCCATGAAATAGTTACAGTTGTCTGACTGTGTTAACAGTTCCACTGTGTTGCATGTGATTCATACCCAAGGTTTTATCTGGAGGTGATGTACAGCTTGAAGTCCAGTTGTAACACAGGCACAGCTATAGTGTGACTGCACTGCATCATGGACTTACTACTACATCACATTGGTATTACCACTTGAAAGTTTTCATGAAAACATATTAATGTATGTTAGGATTTCATGGCAGTATAACATTTTTACTAGTAATGTTAGAGGGGCAGTGATTTTGTGGCACATGTGTTGTGGTCTGACATGTACTTATAAACTTTGCTCCATGTATTGTTTGGCATGTGTACAGTATTACAGTGACAGCTTCCTTGATTATTAACACTAAACTTTGCACTGCTGTAATTTCTGTGCACTTGGGCAGAGTTTATGCATTGCCATCTGTCCCACATACTATTGCATCATTTATTAACACAGATCACTTTTTAAATCACGTAGCAATTGTAGATGCTTCAAATAATATACAGTGGTATGACATGCGGCAGATGCATGTAATACTCAGCTGTGTGCAGGGAATCCACTCATAATAGTGTGTTGTTTATAATTATTGTTATCCTTATGGCTGATATTTATGTCAGCTAGGGATCCTCTATTCAACTATTCTCAGGGATACATCCCCATTAGGGTTTGACAGTGCAGACTTCCCCTCAAGGTGTTTTTATTACTTATTTATTTAACACTTGTTTACCAGGATAGTCTGATTGGGTTAATTGCCCATTTTCCATGAGCCCCAGGGAGAAAAGCTCCATAGACTTAAACAGTAAAGTGCAGTACAGAAAAACTATTAAGGTACAAGTAATAATAATACAATAAATAGCAATTGAATGAAGGCAACACATATATAGACCTGAAAATAAAAAAAATCACATAAGACAAAAAGTAGTAAAAGTCATGAAACTTAAGGAATGATTAATAATTGAACAATCTAAATACATGCAATACAATAGTATATACTAGAGATAGTGGGTTAACTATGACTGCTTTGGGTTGGATATAGATAGTTCAACAGAGTTAAGAGGTATTTTTATAGTTTAAGATAGTAACAAGTGATTAATAATTTAAATACTGAGTTATAGATAAGTATGCAAGGACCTACAGTGTTGAAGGGTGAGCTTTGAAAGGAAAGTAGCAGACAAAGGAAAATGGCTGGTCACTATAGGTTGAGCATGGGGGAACCAGTAGTTATGGCAGGAGTTAATAGGGAGAAATGGTGGGAAGATCAGGGAAAGAAAGGTAAGGTGAATTTAGTGGAGGAAGCTGAGATAGAGAAGGTGGCTGAGGAAAAGTGGAAGATAGTACAGGTACTTGCTGGGTTAGCCAGAGGCTGTGCAAGAGCATTGCCAGTCATTGGTTAGATGTGTCCTGAAAAGTTGTTTGAACTTGGCAGGGTTGCTAGTATTAAGAATATTCTGGGGGATGGAGTTCCAGGCTTTGGAGACATGATTAGAATATAGAGTGTCTCCAAAGCTATTATTAGATTTGATGACTGTTAATAGTGATTTGTCTGTGGGTCTTGGGGTTCTGAGTTTAGTGTATGGCTGGATGAGATTTTGGAGTGCAGGAAAGTCTTCTGGTTTAGTAATGATGTCATGTGCAGTGGTTATTTGCTGGAGATATAGGAGATTGGGTAGTTCAAGCCAGTTAAGCTGCTGGAGCACTAAACAATGGTGGGACCTATGTGGGGAATTTGTGGCGAATTTGGCTATTTTGTTACAGCATGCCTCCAGTGTGGCTATGCCTGATTTTCTGAGGTCTGTAAAGATTGGTGAGGCATATAACAGTATGGTGAAAGGATGGGTCTAGCAATGGCCTGCCTGGTGGAGTTGGTGAGGAATTGTTTGCTCCTATAAAGAGTGCCAAGTTTGATATGGCTCTTCTTAATAACTTCAGCTATATGCTTATCAAATCTAAGGTTACTATCAATAGTGCCTCCTAGTAGTTTAGTTTGAGGTGTGGGTCTAATTTTGGTGTTATTGTTTGAGAATATAGCAAAGGGTGTTGTTGGGATTTTGTTGGAGAAAAAAATAAGTTTAGTTTACTTGGGGTTTAATATAAGTTTTTGACTGGAGAGGTTCTATATCTGTGAAGGATTTTTGTGTTTTTTCTTGTAGCTGGAACAGGGAGGTGGCAGTGCATATTAGGATTGAATCATCTGCATATTGAATAGTGGTTGCAAGGTTAGTAGCAGTGTGCAGTTTGTTAGTAAAGACTGTAAAAAGCAATAGGTCTAAGACTGATCCTTGAGGGACCCCTACTTACACTATGTTCTACTAGATCCTACAGAATTTCTGAACAAACTAAACATCTACTTCAGTAGATTTGATATAGACAACAACACTGTGCTAAATAAGCTCCCTGTTGAACAAGATGAGGAGGTGCTATGTCTAAGAAAATCTAATGTTCTGAAGACCCTGAGGCGAATATACCCAAGAAAAACAGCTGGTCCTAATACTATTATGTGAAGGGTTCTAAGAGACTGTGCTACCCAACTGTCCACTGTACTAACAGATATATTCACCACATCCCATTGTACCCAGTTGCTTCAAAAATATGACAATCATTCCCTTACCCACAAAATCCCAACTGACAAGCCTAAATGATTACCGGTCATTTGCTCTTACATCAACAGTAATGAAGTGTTTTGAGTCAATGCCGCATGTTAAAGGTCATATTATTTTAAAAGTGTCCATGATTGTGCCTATTTAATTCTACATTTGTTCAGGAGCCTGTTACTATGTGTCCCTGATTGGTTGAGAGCTATGGTGACATGTCAGTCATATTTAAGCAAGTCATTTTACAGATCATCAAAGTATGCATGTAATATTGTATATATTGTACTTGCTATATGTCTCCTCCAGAGAGCATGTCAGTGGTGTTCATATCACAACTATTTACCTCCATTGACATGTAACCTTGTGTGACTGTCACATATATACTATTATACAATGACCCCCCCCCATTAATATTCCAAAACGTGCACACTGATTGGTCAGCGTGCACGTTGTCAATCAGACTTATACTAATGGAAAAAGGTCTGGTTGCCTGGACTTTTTCCATTAGTATGTCTTTTTTTTTTCTTACAGCAATGGAGAAAGCAAGATCTTCATTGCATTTTAGAAAGTGTCTCGCTATGTTAAATGAGTTTAACATAGCGAGACAGCTTTAAAAAAAAGCAACGGAGAAAGGAAGATTTCCGTTGCTTTTTTTAAAGCTGTCTCGCTATGTTAAACTCCTTTAACACAGCAAGACACTTTCTAAAAAGGAATGGAGATCTTGCTTTCTCCATTGCTTCCACCCACAGCTCTAATGTACTGCGTAAGCATATGCATGCGCAGTACATTGGAACTGCTGCAGAATACCGGACAGCTGCGGAAGGGCAGCAAGGAGGCATTATACAATGCCATTATTTAACAAAACTAAGTATTTTTTTCTTAAATAATGTCATTGTATAATCTCAATAACCCACTTCTGGTTGTGGGTAATGCTGGATTTACCCACAGTTGTCTTGGTTTGGCCACTCAGGCTTCGCTCTCTTGACCAAACCATGCCAACCGTGGGTAAATCCAGCATTACCCACAGCCAGGTTTCGGTTATTGCTTAATAATGTGTGTTCATATCATAAAATACTTGCTCGGGAGGTGTAAACAGCAGTACATACTGTGTTATCTGCATATGTGCTTAATGTTATGATAAGGACTTGTCTTGGAAATGTGCATACATTGACATATCCTGTCTTGGGACATTTCCATATTTACCATCTCCACTTCCTCTTTATTCATTATCATTCATGTCTGTGCACATTTTCATCAGCATACTTTCCCTGCCCAGTGCACCCTTCCTTGAAGTTGCCCCTGCCATTTACCCTTCCCCTCCATCATTTCATTCTGCAAAGAATTGTTTTAGCGTACAGTGCACTCAGTAGTATTTTCTTTACTGTGTTATTATGATGTCATTGCAATACTTTCATCCCTGGAAGTCATTGTGGCTGTTTGTGCAATCTCACTGAGCAAGTGTGCCTGTAGGCAAACTTCAGTAACTCTTTCTCAGCTCATGCTGCTCTGCAAGGCTTTCTGGCCAGCAACGCCTTGCTTGTATTCATGTAAACACAATGAGCAGCACAAATATGCGATTAGTGGGCTGCTCAGCGTGCTAAAATATAAACTCTTTGCAGGCTTTGTGCGAACCCTACACAGTTTATTAAATCCCCATGTTTATCTTTTGTGCACTGTAAATACTGTTAAAATAGTTATTTTGTAGAACATGCATACACTTCGAGTCCAACTAATTAGCATATAGAAACTATGTTCAAAGAAAATAATACAGCATAAAGTCTGCTTATGTAAACATAACAGTTATTGATAAAGATCTAAAAACTTTTATGTGCACTTTTAATTTTATATTGATGTGTTGTTTTGTAATCAGAGTCATGTACATCTTTGTTGTACTTCGGATTTAATTTTCAGAATGGGAATATTAAAAACATTGTTTTAACTTCTAAGGCAGGGAGCATATTGTTCTGTATCACTGCACTTTGAACATCCACCCATTACAAGTGCCTTTTTGACTGTAATTTCAGTAACTTTATATGTTATTGAATTTTTTTCAAGGAAATAAAAGATGATTCTTGCGTAGTCAAGTCTTGACATTGGTTGAACATTTTTTTCCTTCTGCAAATTGTTTTCTGGTCTTCATTATAAGCACATGACAAGATGACAAGATGTGAATCACATTTTCCAATGTGATTCTGTAGATGTTACTTATAAGGACACTTGTCTTATTTAAACTAAGCAAGTGGAAAGCCTTGACTAAACAGGGCCACTTATCATAAGAAGTGTTAAATGTTGTGTTAATAGAATACAGTCTGCCTGAGACTATGTTGTTTAGATATGCTGACAGTAAAAATATAGTTTAAATTGCAAATAGAAGTATTCAAGTTTTCCAGACTCCAGGAGAAGTGTGCTAATTTTCACTTCAATAGATAAACACCATCTGTCTGAAAAAGTATTTTCCTTGGACCTTGCTTACAGGAAAATGCACTGCAAAAAAAAAATCACTTACTTAACAGAAAAGTTGCAGAACTACCAATGTTAATATGCATAGCAAGCACCAAAAATTCTGTGATATGTAATTTTTATGGCTAGCAAGATATAAAATAATTCTCTTTTCTGTTTGTATAGAATGTACTTTGCCTTTGAAGAAGAGTGGAAGGTAGAATCTAAAAAAATTCACAAAAGCATCAAATTAGTTTGTAGAATGCTTTGTGAGAAATGATTCAGAGTAATCAAGGCATGTATGCCAGAAGACTTGTGATACGCAGGGCAGCTGTTATTTATGAGATGCTCAGAACAGCTCAAGATGCATTATTTACTTATTTATTCATTAGCAAGATTAATTAACCAGTCCGGTCGTTTTTCAAGGTTGCAACACATGACAACATACATCAAGGTAACATACAGCAATAGCTACTAAACCTTCACAATATACTCTGCAATACTGGTCATAATAAGGTTTGAATCAGTAGGATGCCAGATGGCTAGTAAAAATGCAATATCAGTGCTGAAGAGCAAATAAAAAAAAGGGGGGGGGGTCCCTTTCTCCAGGCAGTACATCAGTGTCAGAATAATTATTTGCCCAATTTAACTGGAATAACCAGATTTAAATGATACTAAAATAATTATACAAATAAGTGATGACTAAGTTCCAAGATGAAGAAATCTTTGTGCACTACATACACGACAGGCAGTTATGTAAAAGCAACAAGACAATGTGCCAACATGATATCATATACTGATATTATTTGTATACTGGTAAATCAGAGAATGACAGTATGGAGAATGAAAAGAAAGCTCAAGTTATGCAGATTAGAACCCATGACAGAAACCGTTTACATTTAGTATCACTGTCCATAGATGTTAACATTGTTCCAAACTGAAACAAAATGTAATCCAAACCATTGCAGGCAGGGCTTTGCTTTCAGGTCTAATTCTTTGTGATACGGCAAACAAAGTTCTTCCCATAGTTGTGTTTTCGGATGGAAACAGATAATCTGAAATATTGTTAGGAAGAAGTATCTCATAACTAAATTATGCCACTCAGAAGGACTACTCATTTCAGTCGGTGTTTTTTTATAATATGGTGTGCAACTTTGTATGCCAGCTTTATTAGTCAGAGAACTCCAGCTTATATGTACACAGATGAGTCTTGAAAATAAATGCCCCAAACATTTTCAAGTATGACTAAAACAGTTCAACCAAAAAGGAATAAATGTCCAACTGCAAGCTTAAAAATGTCTATATCTATACACATATCTATACATATATCTTTATATCTATCTATATAGTTATTTATATATCTGTATGTTATATCTCTCTCTCTCTCTCTCTCTATATATATATATATATATATATATATATATATATATATATATATATATATTTGCACCCTGGGATTCAATAAACTCCATGTAGGATTCATGCAGAGCCTACACGGAGTTTACATGTTAGCATGACAGTGTGTAGCAAGCTGCAGCAAGCAATGCATATTAATGAGGCATGGTGCACCTATGTTAGGTTTCATGGCTCGCAACAGTGTTGCTGGCTGCGAAACCTTGTAAGCAAATGCAGATAGCAATTCCATGTAAGGCAGAGGGCCTACAATATGGAAATTAGCATGGAATGTCACAATGATTACCAGGACTTTACAAATAGCTGTCATTCTGTTAGTGCAGCACATCTGCACAGAGGCTAACTTAATCAGATGACAAATAACCAGTAATAGGGGCATATTGGACTTAGATGTCACATAGGAATCTATTAGAATGTCACACTCTCAGCCTCATCGAGTGAGAAATGTGGACAAAGTCATAAAAATGGGGAGACAAAGGGGACCAGAAATAGGGACAGATTTTTTATATTGTACTTCCAAACTTAGGAAGTCGATAGAATATATAGGTTGTACATTAGCATGAACTTTTTGAAGACCACAAAGTTTGAAACTGAAATCTCAGTCAGTAGTTCCTGACTGCACTCTGCAATGACATATCAATGATCTGCCAGGAATAAAAATGTTATGAGGAAAAGGTCAAAAATATGAGACAAAAACTGGACATTATGTGCACATCAGGACAGTTGAGAGGTATTCACTCAAATGTATGTGATATTGAGTGACATCAGTGCAGAGATCATCCCAGTGATATGGAAAAAAGGCACATATTTGATAAGAAAAACATCTGGACATCCTGGAAATATCTGGACAGGTGAGAGGTATGAATATGAAGTATATGGTCCAAACACAGTACTTACACTGCAGAGTAATGTGATATCCAATTCCTGGAATTCTGTACTGAAGCTGTATTAGTGATCTGCAACAGGACATGGGACTGCCATGTAAAATTATCACTCAGGGGAAGTCTGTGTATTGAATTGGGACACACTGATGATTTGGAGGAATGAAAACAGGGAAAGAGTACAGGGAAAACTCTCTCATGTACACCAGAGGAAGACATATCAATGGAAGATGATTTTAGCAGCAACACCAAGCACATATCTATATGGTACAGTATGGACTGTACAGTGAAGATGTGTTGTATGTGAGCATCTTACCATGAATAATGCAGAGGACATCCATAAGGGATCTGGCATACAGTTGTGGTAGTGTGCATATTGGGAAGCTGTGCAAACTGATATACCTGAATATGAATGTACTCTCACTAGAGGTCTCCAGCAAGGTACCCACAGGTAAAGAATTATGGCAAATATTACAAGAATCAACCACAATCATGGAGAATATCTGAATAATACCACCACAAATCCCATGCCTTTGACATAAGATATGTAATGTGAAGTGATAGCAGATGAGCCTGTGCGCACACTGGACAACTGGTATGATACATCCACACTCTATGAGGATAACCATGAACACTGTCATGGTACTGTAATATCTGCAGGAGGTGTTAGGAGGGACACTGCTATACCTACATGTGACAGCATAGACACTACAGGCTAGTTCCCTTGTGTGGATGGAATATATCTATGGCACAATCCACAATGGCACAAATAATATACGTGCCATTAATATTGTCAAACACCTATGCATGCAGTGTGTGCATAAGCTGAACAGGTAGCACACATGCATCTGGTTTAACAATTTGATTGGTGTTCTGCACCATCAGACAGTCATGTAAATTTCCCAGAAGGAATACCTAGGTATGGCCAATAAGCTGTGGGACAGTGCTCTGTGACAAAGGTGATATGCTTCAGTTGCACATCATAGGAACATGGTTAGAGCGGTACATGGAGAAGAGTGTACTGTACTCTGTTTTTGATTTAATGAAGGCTGGGAACCCTGCCATTAATATGTCCTCTGATGTGCATGTCCTTCACATACCGAGTACTTGTGCTACATTCAAGGGAGTAATCTGCACTGTGACCACATGCTGGTGGATGCACCACTTACCATCTACCCCAGGATGCAGGTCACATACTTATTAGTCTGATTATACAGTATAATGTCCACATTATACTTGGATGGTGTGTCTATTTCCTAATTCAACAAATCCCTCCCTGTGTCTTGTTGATACATGTGTTGGCATAACTGTGGAAGCAGTCTCTGCTATGTGTTGATATCGTCTGTATTACACTAATTTCACAGTTAGATTCAATGATTTTCCACAGTCTGTAGTCCTTCAGGCAGCTGTTTTAACACAGCATGTTTATGTCATCTGTGATGTCCATCACTTAACTAATGGCCAGGAAAGGGCCTAACAGACACCCCTGATGTACTGACCTGATCATATCACATTACACATTTTGACAGAGTATGACAGTGTTGATTGAATACCTTAGTGGGGCTTTGTGTCAAATGTCTTGACCTATTAATGTTCCACAAGAAGATACTGTTCTCATCATGCA
Organism: Protopterus annectens; assembly: GCF_019279795.1. NCBI lineage: Eukaryota > Metazoa > Chordata > Ceratodontiformes > Protopteridae > Protopterus > Protopterus annectens. The sequence goes on along the minus strand of NC_056731.1, from coordinate 1,037,472,663 downwards.
TGCCCTCAATGACTTCTTTGAGGACATCTATTAGATGTAATCAAGCTGATGTAGCAGAAACAACTCAGACAGGTCTGTTGCACACACCTGGTATATTACTAGTGTACATGTAGAAGAGTCCCATGCTGACATGTTGGTCTACTTCACAGTCAAGGAGAGTCAGGATGTCTCTATACATGCATGCATCAGGTGCTGTCCCCAAACTCAGGTGTATGCATGTGTTGATGTACACCCTTGTATGGGAACATAGGCTGTGTGCAGGGTGTGTTGAGCTGTGTATTCACTGTATTAGGAAGTTGTATGTGCTGAGTCATACCATAGGTGATCTGTAATGTTGCCACAGCACATTGATTCTGTGTGATAGGCCTGGATGAAGGTAAGACAGTGCATACTGCCTATTGTGATCCAGCCTAGTGTTTTGGCACAATCACACACACGGGTATCGCTGGAGAAACTCCCAAGTTGTGGATTAAACCTTATGCCAGTTGATGGATAAACAACTGGATAACTAACAGAACATATCATGTGAAAGATGGCGAAGCAATCTGTACCAGTAGAGCTGTCACCACTGGCAAACCCTGGGATCTGTACTTGGCCCTTCACTGTTAGAACTGTATTTTTTGACAGTTCAGGTTAAAGTATATGGCCTTTGTCTTACTAAGTTTGCTGATTCTTGCATATTCTATGCAGCCATTGAGTCTACCAATGGTGATAACAGAGTACAGTAGGAGCTAACACACAACCGAATGGTGATAAAGGCACACAGCATGCACATAAATGCAGAAATGCATGTTTGTAATGTTGTCCATCTGAAAAGTGGTGTTCCATGTTAATCACAACATTGACAACAGTCATGCTCTGCAGAAACACAGTGATGAAAGCACTGGGAACACATTCAATTGGCAAACTGAACTTTAACCACCACGTGTACACATTGCTATTGAAAGCCTATGTTGTGCACATCATATGTCATGCCATCATATTCAGATCTTAGGAATGTATGACAGCATTGTTTTCAAACCTCATTACAGCACTAATAGAATATAATGCTCTTATGCTCTTTTTTTAAATGTACCTCACCAGACAAGTAGCAGCTGGAGAGACCACATGGTTTTCTCAGCAAGATAAGAGAGGGCCTACACACATTGTCATAATGTTTGTGGATATATTAAAAGCCATGTCACTGTAAATGTTATTATATAGGATGAGATGCCTTCTGCCTGGCTCTCAGGCCAATCTCTGACCCTGCCCTGATGGGACTACTGCCTATTTAAAAATGTGATGAAGCTGATGATATCAGCAGTGTCTGTTGAGAAGAAGAAAACAGTGTCCCACATGGTGGTATAACAATGATCTTGTAATGTCAGGCAACAGCTCACACAGACACACACCCACTTGACTGCAGTGAAAATAGATCCCCTTCCTATCTAAGTACACAGGCTACAGAACATAGTATTTTATGCAAGCACCACAGCTCAAGCCTGGTTTGGAGTGTGTCAGACAACACTTTATAGCTGATTACATCAGTGGTATCTGTTGAGGAGAAGACAGCAGTCTCTCACAAACATGTTATAGCTGATGACATCAGCAGCATCTGTTGAGGAGATGACAGTGCACACATGTTGGTATAAAATGCTCTCTGTAATGTCAAGAAAGAACTATCTCTCTCTCACATACACACACACACACACACACACACACACACACACACACACACACACACACCTGACTGCTGTGAAAATAAAACTCCTACCTATCTTGGTACACAGACTACAGTATTTTATACAAGCACCACAACAAGTCTGATATGGAGTGTGTCAGACAACACTTTATAGCTGACGACATCAGCAGTGTCTGTTGAGGTGAAGATAACAGTCCAACAAGCTGGTGTAAAATGGTCTCTGTAATGTCAAGCAACAGCTCACCACACACACACACACACACACACACACACACACACACACACACACACACACACAGATGATTGCTGTGAGAACACAGCCCATACCTATCTAAGTACATGGACAATAGAGCACAATATTTAATGCAAGCATCACAGCACAAGTCTGATTTATACAGGAGTGTAGGTGAACTTATAGTAGATGAGAACAAAAGGCCATATTGGAGACAAGAGGTTGGGAGGCCTGTATGAAATGTATGTGCAAGCATGAGCAAGTATTAAAATACTATTATTGCACAGCATTAGAGCAGTAACTGTGGGATACACACTTCTGTTCTGCTGTCTAGATGCACACAAACCCAGTTGGCTGCAGTGAGATCAGAACCCCTACCTATCTAAATACACAGACTACCGAAAACAGTACTTAATGCAAGCATCACAGTACAAGTCTGATTTCTACAAGAGTGCAGATGAATTCATAGTAGATGACATCAGCAGGCCATGTGGGGGAACACAGGTTGTGAGACCTGCATAGGCACATAGCTTCATAGGTTCATATTAGGCTACTGGCCTAATAGCACCAGGGTGTTTAGGAGCCTAGCTGTGTTAAAACACAAGTATCCTTATTGAGCATAGTTGGATGGTCACTTTTAACAGAGTGTGATTGAGAGCAGCACCAATGAACCCAGTCCATGAGGTACATATTTGCCAGCCTAGATTGGACTTTACAATCCTACAACCAGCTGTTAAGCTTGCACTTGAACGGGTCATTGAGGAGCACTGCTTCACATGCAGTGGAAGCCTATTACAGAGGACTATTATTTATTTATTTGACATTAAATGATCGGGTATGTCCATCTGTACATGTGCCCTTTTTCAGTGGAGACCCGGGAAGAAACACTTCAATGTTAACATAATACAGCAGTTGAACAATAAGTTATACAATAGGTAGATATCAGAGTAACAAATAGCACAAGTTAAAACATTTGCAAAACCAAAGTCAAATAATGATCCAGTTGACAAGTAATAAGGCATAAAACAAAGGGTCTTCCTAATACAAATAGAACAAGTGAAGATATACAAAATACAGATAATTAAATCAGTACACAGTATCAATGATGCAAAAAATATTTCAGAAGAAGTATAGAGGACAATTATAGATGGAGAAGGGAAATTAGTGAGGAAGGGAATTCAGATAAGAAGAAGGTGTAATGAAGAATTGGGTTAGAGCAGGGTGAGAAAGCAGGAGAGTTTGGAATTAGTTAAAAGAGAGCATGACATAGGAAAGCAAGACAGAGAGGTTAAGGAGGAAAAGAAAGAATAATAGTAAGATGAGGGGACATGAGTAGGAGGAGTGAGGTAGAGAGAAGTAGAAATATTGTTATAATACACTGAAAGTTAGGAGGAGGTTGGATGTTAGTAGGGAAGGAAGGAAGTGGAGAGGAAATTGAAGGAGGAGAAGAAAAACAGGTAGAAAATGGAGGAAAGGTGGGACTAGGGAAGGAGGGAAAATTTAGGTGGGATGGTCACACTGACATTTCCTAGAGCTAAGTAGGTATTGTTAGAGAGCTGTTTTAAAAATGTGGGCATGAGTGATATTTCTAAGAGGCAAAGGAAGGGAGAAGCTTATTCCATGAGAGAGCTGGAAGGTAGCAGTAAAGGTTTTATCCATAAGATTGTTTGGCTTGTGAATCTGTAAGAAGCATTGGTCCGCACTTCTAAGTAGGAAAAGTGGATTATAGATAGAGACAAGAGAAGATAGAGTGGGACAAGAAGAGGGCTAATTAAGGATGGTGTGGATTATGAGAAGTTGAGAGTAGCTGAGTTGGTTAGGGAATTCTAACCAGATAAGATTATTGAGAGCAAAGCAGTGATTAGATTTAGGTGGCATGTTAGCAGCAAATCAGGCAACTTTATTATATGCAGCTTCTAATTTAGATAAAAGAGAGGACTGTAAGTTAGTAAGGACTTGGGAGCAATACAGAAGGTTGGAAAGCAAATAGGCCTGGGCAAGTGAGATTCTAGTATTAGGTGTGAGGAATATTTTATTTCTATAAAGTAGGCCAAGCTTTTGGTGGGTTTTCTTTACACAGTACTGTACATGGTAGGTAAATTTAAGTTGGTTATCAATGATTACCCCAAGAAGCTTAATGTGGGGTTCATTTGAGATGATGGTGTTGTTAAGAGATGTGATGGTGAAAGAGGATTTTAAATCATGCAAAGTTTTGGGTAGGAATAGAAGGTGTTTAGTCTTTTTGGGGTTTAGCATGAGTTGGTTGTTAGAAAGCCAAGTCTCAGTGAGGTTGAAAGAGGTTTGAGTAAGAAAAACAGATCAGAGAGATTGTCAGCAGTGGTAGTGATGGTGGAGTCATCTGCATGTTGTATAAGGGAAGACTGAGGACAGGATGTATTAAGTTGGTTAGTAAATATGTTAAAAGAAGAGGCCCCAAAATGGAATCTTGAGGTACACCCATTTTTACTGGGAGAAAGGGGGATAAGGCTGTGAGCCATTTGACTGATTATCTATTAGTGAGGTAGCTGTTAAACCAGGAAATAGTGGAGGAGGAGAGGTTTAATTGAGTTAGTTTAGAGAGGAGGATAGAGTGGGAAACCGTGTCAAAGGCTTTGGAGAGGTCTAAGAAGAGGCAGAAAGCAAGTTTATTATTGTCTCTAGCAAGAGAGATAAAGTAAAGGAGATAAGAGCAGTAGTGGTAATATGGTGAGGGCAAAAACCATGCTGAGTGGGTGTAAAGAGGTTTTTAAGCATGAGATAAGACAGGATTTGTTTATAAACACAGTGCTCAAGAATTTTGGAGAGTGGTGATGGAATTGCAATTGGACAGTGATTAGAGAGTTCTACTGAGTTGCCTCCCTTGTGGATTGGAATAGTGCAGAACTTTTTCCAGAGAGTTGGGACAAAGGATTCATGGATAGAACAATTGATAATGATAGATACATGACAGGCAATGGAGTCAGCTGCTAACTTTAGAAAATGTGAAGGTAGATTGTCTGCTGAAGTAGAGCATGGTTGAAGTTTGCTAAGAAGCTTTTTAATGTAGCTGTCTGGGATGGGACTCGGTGAGAATGGAATGTTTTGTTGTGGGTGTATACTGGAAAGTGGGGGATTGATAGTGTTGAGAGAAGGCATGAGTTTGCTTATAGTATCAATAAAGTAAGTATTAAGGATATATGCAGGTTCTTGGGGTATTCTTGTATTAGGACAAGGATTAGGTGTAGAGGGCTTGCCAGGGTGGACAATATGCTTAAAATAATGCCAGAATATTTAGGGTTTTTAGTCTGAGTGGCTAGGGGAACTTGAAATAATCTTCTTTTGTCAATATTAATATGTTTTTTGGCTAGATTATGGAGTTCCCCAAATTTTTGGTAATGGATAGGGGATTTGTTTTTTTGCCAGAGTTTCCATGCACCATAGTCTGGATGTGAAATTGAGTAGATTTGGTGAGCCAGGGTGAGCAACGTGATTTAACTCTGATGGTTCTGGGAGGGGCAAGGGAGTTAAGAGTGTTTAAGAAGATGGAGTTAAAGCGATCAACAGCATCATCTAAAGTGAGGTCAGAGAGAAAGGACCAGTTAATAGCAAAGAGATAACTAGTGAAAATAGCAGGGTTGAAGTCTGTTAATTTATGTCACTCTTTTAATTTGTGTGGTCTAGTGATATAGGAGGAGAATATATGGACACGGATTGGTGAGTGGTCAGTGATTGCATCTGGCAGGGATTCAGGCTTATGGTAAAGGTTGAGGTGGGAGACTAAGAAAAGGGCCAATGTAGAATTGGTATTTGTAGATGTATGATGAAAAGTGGAAGGGGAGATCAGCTGGGAAAAGCCATATAAATTAATGCAGGTGGAAGGGGAGTCAGAGTATAGGGTAAGCCAGTTAATATTGACATATTATAATATAATAGTTTCATTAGGAATAGTGTCAGCCATCCAGTGAAGGATCTGTTGAAGTAGGAATATGTTGTCTCTGGGTGGAATATAGATGGCAGCTATAATTATTGTCTTGTGATTATTTAGATTGCAGTTAGCAAGTATAAGTTCTGCTGGGTGAAAAATGGAGAGAGGATTGGATAGGGGGGATACGGTGAGGAGCTCAGAATACATAATTGCAACATCTCCTCCTTTTCTGTGTGTTCTGTCAGGTCATAAGATATTGTAGCCTGGGGGAGAAACTCCTTGTCAATGTTGTGTGGAAGACCATCTAGATCATACAAAATTAAGGAGGTCGAAGCACTTTTGGAACAAAAGACACATTTCCCATCAGAACTCCAGTCGGCAAGAGCGTTTTCAACAGAGGAAGAACTCTTACATATCAAAGCTGAAACGCCATCCACGTTAGATGGCATACAGTCTTCAGATACTGTGAATATAATTTCTAACAGTTTGCAAGATTTTTACATTTACAATTATAGTGCTTTTAATTTCACAGTTGAAAATGCTGAGTTATTCAGTAGGGGATATTCATTTGTCCCTAGTAAGGACATTAATATTGTTAAAGAGATAATAGAATGGAAACTTTTTACGTAGAACTTGAATTTGACTTTGTTTGAGAAATCTGACCAGATGTTTCATCAGTCAAGTCTGTGGGTTCCAGGTGTTATACACCTCGATTTACATCCTGCTCTTGGGCTTTTTCAAAGGGTTTATGAGTTAGACATTTGACAGTTTTTAAAAAATCACCCTATGAGTATCTTGAGTCATAATCTGGATCCAGCCCAGCATGCACTACTCAAGGAATTTACAGCAACTTCTAATTTACGAGTAATGTAACCTAATAAAGGGAAAGGGTTCGTAATTATGGATCAATTACATTATGAGCAGTGGGTACTGTGCAGTTTATGTGATAATTCTTATGTTGAAGCCTCTCTGAATAAGGTCAAGAAAGCATATCACCGTCTAGATGTGATTTGTATGATATGCTCATGCAGGGGCAAATAACTTCTGAACAGTGCAAATATATGTATATTGAATCTCCACATATTCCAAGTATATTTAGTTTACCGAAAATACATAAGAATTTGCAACCCCCCTCCTTTAGACCCATATTGGATGCCAGTACTTCCAAAACTTATGGCATAGCTAAAACCATTGACTGTTTACTTAAAGATTGTGTGATGGCTATGTCTCATCTTTATTGAGACTCTTGGGACTTTTTGACAAGATGTATCAAAACTGACTTGAATTTGAATCTTGTCTTTATAACTGTAGATGTCAAAGATTTATTCAGCTGCATACCACGCAGTATTGGGCAACAATGGTTTGAGGATTATTTGTCTTCTTATTTTAGGCTTGACCAGAATTTAGTCAATACATTAACCACTCTTATGGAGCTTATTTTGGATACCAATTATATTTATTTTCTCAGTCAATTTTTTAAACAGGTTTTTGGTATGGCTATGGGCACTGCCTGTGGGCCAGTATTTGCCAATATCATTATGGAAGCATGAGAGAAAAAAAAATTTTGATTGTTCTTTTTTTCAGTATGTACATTTATATACTAGATACCTTGACGATTTGTTCATCGCATGGGTGGGTCCAACTGAGTTGATAGATGATTTTATTTGTTACATTAATGATACTACTGATTTTTTTTCAGTTTTCACATACAATAGGACATGGATCTATAAACTATCTTGATGTTCTCCTCACAATGCATCCTACCATGCATGCTCTTTCATCTAGGTCGGATATATAGGAAGCCATCATATTCCAGCAGTTAATTACAGTTTAGTAGTAGCCACCCCTACCATCAGAAACGGACCGTGATTAAGGACAAGATGGTAAGGGCAGCCAGAATGGTGTCCATGTGGGATGAGTTTCTTGATGAATGTAATAATCTGAAACATGTTCCTTAAAATGGGGTACCGGAACATTTAGTTATTAATATCATGAACGTGATCATCAGGAAAAGGTACTCTGGGGTCTATGTTCCATTATTGGGCTCAACCCAATATGTTATGGACTTGAATAATCCATTATCTGTTGTATCAAGATGTTCTAAGAATAAACAGTCCCTTGCCATTTCACCCCTCAAAGAAGGTGTTAACATGACAGATTTTTGTTGTTCTTATTTTGCAGCTACTTATAACATAATAGTGACTCTATAGTTGCTATTATTTTTAAGAATTGGCAATTGCTATCTGGTCATGCATAAGTATTTGAAAAACCTGGTCCCTACCCTAAGATTTTATATAAACGGGGTAGATCATTTAAGAACTACTTTGATAGTATGGCACATAGTTTGAATGACAAAATGCGGGACATGTACTCAGTGTCATATGATTTGGGAAGCTGATGGGATTTTTGTCATCGATAGAACTATTAAGCTTAGGGGTAATTATAACTGCCAGTCCAAGGGCATTGTTTATATAGCTTTATGTAAATCATGCCCGGGATATTATGTAGGCAAAATAGAGTGTAAACTAAGCACTTTTATGAGCATTGTTGTGATTTAAAAAACAGAAGCTCACTAATGTGCTTTTCAAGCATGTGGCTGCTAATGACAATCAGAGTTTTGGGTTCTGTGTATTGGAACAAATTGAGCAACATCCTAGGGTAGCCTTTGGTCCATTATTTTGGAATAAAGGGAGTTATGGTGGCAAATTTTCCTTAATGCTTTGGCTTCACCAGGCTTAAATGAGCTAGTTAGAATCAGTAGTTTGTTAAAAATAAAGGCCTATGCTAAATGATTTGTGGTTTTAATTGTAATAGTTTATTGTTTTTTATGTTTAATGTTAGTTAAGTTTTGTAAGAATTCATCTAGTGTTATACATATATTTTGTTTTATTTTATATTTTACATCCATATTGTCTTATTTGATGTCATGTGATTTGGAGAGAGTATTTAAGTTGTCATGTGATGATTTACTATGCCTGAAGAAGTCTTTACATATGATGAAAGTACTTGTGTCTCAGTGGAATAAATCTTTCTGGTTGTCTCTCCTGCCTGGTGGCTGTGATTTTGTTTTATATCCTTGTTTGTGCCATAACAGTAAGTCACCTTTGCTGCCCCCTCAAAAAAAATACAATCCATTCTTGTTTGTGCCATAACAGTAACTCACCTTTGCTTCCTCCCACCAACAGAACAGTCCATTCTTGCTTGTACCGTAACAGTAACTCATGTTTGCTCGCCCCCCCCCTCCACAAAGAACAGACAAATGACCCGTTTTGCTAACAAAACATCTTTGAAATGCTAAACGTGCTGTCAAAAGTCCTGTTCCCGAAACATTTGTACATATTTATCACACAACATTCCATGTTCATGTATTGGCAATCAGGTATACCTCTGAAATGGCTTGACAAACATGTCCATGCCATCAGTACACTTCTAACTAATGCATACAGATAAAAGTGCAAAAGCCTTTGTTTCACATTATTCTTAAATACATTCCAGCATATGCAGTATTTAGGTGGCAAAATGGAAGCACACCTGCTGAAGCTCAGTACTCCTTTGTACATATATAGTATATCCTGAAGAAAAAAGATTTTTTGAAGTCTTCCAAACATATAGAACTCTCCTCATCATCAGTTTACCTAGCTACATAGTTGCCTTTTTATATGGGGTGTAGATTATTAATGGATTGCATTATTATTTGGGAGAAGGAAAACACAAAACCACTGCAGGTTGCCTTACTTCCACTGAGTGCATAGGCATTGGAACCATAGGGCGAGGGGGAGGGAGCACCCCCCACTTTTACAGATGCAGAGGGAGGAGGACCTAATAGAAGACTCATGCATGCTTTGCACGCTAACGTGAATTTGAAAACAAAAGTGCACACTAAAACTATGCTGTTAAACACAGCTGCCAGAGTCAACCACAGTAAGAAGACGTTTTATGTGTTCCGCCATTTAGCTTAGCTGCTTTTGTAATGGTACTCTGCCATTTTGCTTAGCTGCTATTATAATGGTGCTCTGCCATTTAGCTTAGCTGCTTTTGTAATGGTGCTCTGCCATTGTGTGTGTTAGCTTAGCTGCTTTTGTAATGGTGTTCTGCCGTTTAGCTTAGCTGCTTTTGTAATGGTGCTCTGCCATTTAGCTTAGCTGCTTTTGTAATGGTGCTCTGCCATTTAGCTTAGCTGCTTTTGTAATGGTGCTCTGCCATTTAGCTTAGCTGCTTTTGTAATGGTGCTCTGTCATTGTGTGTGTGTTTAGCTTAGCTGCTTTTGTAATGGTGCTCTGCCGTTTAGCTTAGCTGCTTTTGTAATGGTGCTCTGCCATTCTGTGTGTTTAGCTTAGCTGCTTTTGTAATGGTGCTCTACCGTTTAGCTTAGCTGCTTTTGTAATGGTGCTTTGCCATTTAGCTTAGCTGCTTTTGTAATGGTGCTCTGCCATTCTGTGTGTTTAGCTTAGCTGCTTTTGTAATGGTGCTCTACCGTTTAGCTTAGCTGCTTTTGTAATGGTGCTCTGCCATTTAGCTTAGCTGCTTTTGTAATGGTGCTCTGTCATTGTGTGTGTGTTTAGCTTAGCTGCTTTTGTAATGGTGCTCTGCCGTTTAGCTTAGCTGCTTTTGTAATGGTGCTCTACCGTTGTAATGGTGCTTTGCCATTTAGCTTAGCTGCTTTTGTAATGGTGCTCTGTCGTTGTGTGTGTGTTTAGCTTAGCTGCTTTTGTAATGGTGCTCTGCCATTTAGCTTAGCTGCTTTTGTAATGGTGCTCTGTCGTTGTGTGTGTGTTTAGCTTAGCTGCTTTTGTAATGGTGCTCTGCCGTTTAGCTTAGCTGCTTTGGTACTTTTCCGTTATCAGGGCAACACTTCTAATGAGCTAGCATGCACACACAATGATCACACATGTTTCTTATGAGAGCACATACCCAGTTTTTAAAGAATCAGCACACATATAATGTGACAATATCAATTTCTATTTGCAAATGAGAACATATTAACCGTGGTCAACCAGCGAAGTGAAGTGCTTACTTCCCCACATGGCATACTAAGAGCACAACAAATTGTTTTACTGCCATGGAAATATTTTTATGAAAAAGACCAACGTACCACAGACAGCTCTGCCTAAAAGCACCGACAAACTTGATAGTGCCTAAAACCGGATACACAGTATAAATATTAATAAATCTGCTTCTGGGTGGAAAAGAAAAACACAGCAGTTTTTATTCTTTATAGTAAGCTGCTTGGCGGAAGTCGATAGGCCACTTCATAAGCCAGCCACACCTGTTTGAAATATATCCCACAGTGAACAGCCCGTACAAAACAACAACAAAACATATTCATGTATACGTTTGTAGTAACTGGACAAGCTTTTCTTTTTGCACTTACAAAGCTTGTTCTACTGCTTAATTTTTTTACCCTCACACTGCTAGATATCTTTACACTTGTCAGTACACGAAGAGAGACTATAACAACGGGTTACTGTGTGCATTTTTACGGACTTTGATGCAAAGAGTTAAGCTAAGAATTATAGTCTCTGAGCTGCAATTAGCTATTGTCTACAAGATGCATATTTTACTAACCATTCATCTAGTATTGCCTAGCTTAGCCCATTATAAACTGCATTACCATCACATTTCACCTCTGTCTATTGCACCTGCTCTGGTTCATTTGGAGGGCCACATTGGGGGCAGCTGGGTACCAGCAACTTCCACCTTCCCAGTGTTTGACTGAAACAGTGGGCATGAGTTACTGTAAGTGTCTGACTTTGGGGGTGCAAGAAACATGCATGTCCATCCGGTCTGATTATACTGTTTTCCAGTTCTGGAGACTAACTCTTGCCAAGGTAAAAATAAACTGAGCTACCAGTTAACTTTATGTCAGATATTTTCTAAGTGCTGTGGAGCTGTCCAATTAATAGAGACACTTGGAAATGCACAGACTTGACATTAATGCAACACAGTTTACATGCTGAAACAAAACGCACCAGAGCAAAGGTTGAAAATAGAATTCAGGACTCCTGTCCTCTATAGTGGGCATACGAGACATTTTGGATTTCAGTTTCAGAAATAAATTTACCCCTTACATAGTAAATAACATAGATGTTATCTTTAGGCTATAAGGCATTCTGGGATGTTAAAGGACATATCTGATTCATAACAATCAACCAATCGGATACAAATTCAAAAATAATAAGGGACACTTAAAATATTAGTATTTTTATCTTGAGACATTGACAGACTAAGAGAATGGTGATTACTATACAGTTTCTGAAGCAAAAAAGTCTGTGGAAAAGTTGAATGGGTGGAAATTATTATGTGTGTGTGTGTATATGTGTGTAATGCCCCAGTTACTTATGGATGTTGGTTAGAATTACCCAGGCTCAAACTCTGTACCTTTCTCCACCTATAACACCACTTGTGATTCAGGGAGTTGAGTTAGCTCTCAGCTGGCTAGATGTTTACAGAATATTTGGATCAAAATTTGTGGCTGTCTGGCAAATCAGTGAGAACCAAATTGACTAAATAATGATAGCCCTTTAAATGTCAGTCTTCCTATCTTTCTAGGAAACACATGGCAACACAAAACACTTTTTTGGCAACTTTCTAAAACTATACAAGCAATATTTAAAATGTATCCTTGGTTTTGGGCCTTTGCCCCCCCCCCAAATACATTTTGGCTTTTTCTAGATTTCTTCTGCTGTGAAATTGAGAGATTTAGCTGTGTCAAAGTGGATGGTTCAGTGGTAGTATTGTTGCCTCACAGCAAGAGGTTCTCTGGTTTGATTTTTCAGCTGGGGTGCCTTCTGTGTGGAGTTTGTATGTCCTCCCTATGTTTGTGTGGGTTTCCTCTGGCTGCTTTGGTTTCCTCCCATGTTACAAAGACATGTGTCTGGTGCATTTCTCCCTGGGCCTCTGCTGAAGATTAGCTTCATTCCAAGTCAGACTTTCCCAGCAAACAAATGTTAAATAAATAAAAAAAATTTACAAGGAGCTGAGAGTTTCACGGTAAGAGACGATTAGTGCTGCTTATTCCAAGTCTGTTTGCATTGTTAGTACCACAACAGGTAGTAGCCTTCATTTTGATGCAGAAGGCTGTGGGTTCTACTCCTACAGTATGGAGATGGATCGCTGATACTATACTGTGTTGTACTTTAAAGGGGGGAATGCTGCAGTCCTGTGAATGTCCTCCTCTGGAGGAGTTACCTAGTAACTATGAACCTGTTTTCAGTTTGCCATCCATTCCCTATTGCAGTATTACTAGTTTATTATTTTTAATGTAACATAGGCAATTTATTCTTCAAGGGCAACAGCCACTTTATTTGTAGATAAAACAATGACATATAAAGTGGTTTCCTAGCGGCAACCTCTTCATTAGTTAGATATCCCATTAATGTGGAATTATTTAGATGACTTACTTCTGCAGAGATGTTGCATATTTACTGATATTGGGGGATGGTAATGACAGAAGTTTGAGTGGCCTTTTATGGTTGAAATTGTCTGAAATGGGCAGTTTTGTCATTATTTGTTCATACATTTTGTTTCATTGCTTATTAGAAGACTGCTCAAAACTATAAATTTAAAGCACATTCTAACAACTGGTGCTGTATTATACAAGGAATATAATTTAATACAATCAGGAAGGTGAATCAAAGAATGCATACATGTATGCCTGGCCCTAAAAATCTGTTTGAAAAAAGCCCACCGGAAAGAGTGAAATGCTCAAAGTCATAGGCATTGTTTAAGCTTTACTCTTGTTACCAAAGCAATGGATGAAGGTACAAAAGTTCACTCTACATTACCTTGACCTGATCAAGCCTTTTGACACAATCCCCTACTCAGGGTTTGCTGCTGAGATTGTTTCTGTTTGGCATATACATCTCAAAAGTAAAAAGAAATACCAAATGGCTTTGGCCAGCTAAATTTGAGATGACTGAAAGCTAGGAACTGTCATAAGAAAGTCTTTCTATATTGCACAGTTTATAAATACATTGATTGTGACTAGATCTAGAGATGCTGTTTTCCCCCTTGACAAAGCTTTCATTAGGTCAATCATTTTGTATAATGCCCACTTTGGCATGTATCTGTCCAGCCCCATGCAACAACTGGAATACCTTCAGAGATACCTTACTAAACGTATACAAGTCCTAAACAATAGGTCTTGTATGGACAACCTCAAAGATTTATTACTATACTCAGTATCCTACAAAGTGCTTAGAGGTGACGTGTCTGGCATACAAGGCATCCTCCAACCTAATACAGATGGACCTACTGAACATCATCAAGTCAAATGGCATCAGAAATACTCAGTCTAGGTATCTAAACTGAATGTTGTGGAGAGCTGTATATATATCACAGAGGCTACCACTGTTCCAGAGCAGACTATCCATAAAAATAAAACAAAGTTCATCCATTCATATTCAAACACAGCTTGTATTTAAGGATGGGTAATAGAAAATGTACTCCAGGATTCTCACTAGGGCTAATATACAATTATCAGCCATGGGATAGGGAAGACCAATCAGAAAATATTAATTCAAGCACAAAAGGGAATTGGATAAGCCTAAAATGTCCTCCAAGCAAACCTATGTTTTGGTAGTAAACAGTTATAAAAAATTGCCCTTTTTAGATAACTAAATGCCTTTTTCATCCTCCCCCTCCCCCAGTCTTCAACAGCTTCTGGCACCTAAGACTGGGTGTGTCAGCTTAGATCTAGGAAGTGCTAGATGTAAGGTTGGACATTTAAGTAAGCAGCACACAATTCAATTTCTGTTCCTTAACATCCAAGCTGCCCTTCATTTGTTGCCAACTGCATATGATATTATTTTCACTTAATATCTTCACACATTTTAAGGCCAATGATATAGAATGGGTTACACAGTATACTGGATAGATAACTGATGACTGACCAACAAACAAAGAAAGGTAAGACAGAGTTGTATATTTGCAAGCAATAATCATAAGTAGTTTTGTGATCACTAAGTGTCCTACATCCAGATATAATACATGTACAAATAACAGTTTATGGTTTAATATCAGTGTACATTCTGTTGCAGTTGGTTGTCTGAAGAATGAGTTCAGTTCTTTGCTGCAAAGCTATTTCTGTGGCAAAGAGAGCTAAGGCCATCATTTTCTTATATGTATTTTGCAGATTGATTTTCCTCATTTCAGCTTCATCACCCTTTTTTTCCCTTTTTTCCCTTTCTTTCAGTTAATCAGCAGGTGTGTTTCATAGAAGCTAATTACAACATAAGCAGCTGAACTGCATGCTAATCAACCAAACCAACATGGTGGAGTTACTCAACAAGCTATAATGCAGCCACATAGACTCCATGCTGTTTTTTCCTGCAGATTTAAAAACTTTTGGAGTACAGGTACATAATGTCTACACTGACAGGCTGTTAGGGGCTCCTGCTGCTTTCATTCATTTGTATGTGCTACTGGCTGAAGCCAATGCTGCTGTTCCTGTCAATAGGTCTAGGTTGAGAAGATTTTTCAGGCCCTGCCTAATTTTTCCCAACCTACATGACATGGAAATTGTAGACCCCTACAGGGTGGACAGGGACGCTCTACAGAAACTCTGTGTCCTCTGCTACCCTCAACTCAGAGCCAAAGCCAAACGAGGGGAACACATCACCGTGGAGACAAAGGTATGCATAGGCTTAGAATCTTTGATACAGATACCTTTCAGAGACCAACAGGGGACATGCTGAGGGTGTCACAGGCATCAGCATCCAGGATCCTCTTCCAATTACTAAATGCTATGCTCCAACATGTCAATGAGAACATATATTTCCCCTGTAGTTCTGAGGAGAGGGTCATAAATATGCAAAATTTCTCCCAGGTAGTGCACTACCCTGAAGTACTTGGTGCCATAGATTGCACTCATGTGGAAATTAAGGCACCACCTGGCGAACATGGAAGGGTCTACATTAACAGAAAGGACTACTAATCTATCAACTGCCAAATCATACTGTATGTAATGTTAAGGGAATAATCTTGAATGTGTGTGCTGGCAACCCTTGTAGTTACCATGAATCACATATCTGGCACACCTACCAACTGTACAAGATGTTTGCTAGGGGGGATATGCAAGAACACAACACAACCTAGAGCTGTTTACTTATTTTTAAAATTTTTTTTTTTAAATTTTTTTTTTTCTTTATCTTATCTTATCTGTCTGTCTCCTAGCACTGTGTGGGGTCATTTACTGCACTATTATAACTTGATACTTGTGAACCTCTGCTGCTTTTTTTTTATTTAAAAGTTCAGTCAGTGTATGGCTTGTTGTTCTTTGTACTGTTGTTTTTTTTTGAATTTTTTTTTGCTTGGCTAAAGGAAGTCTCTCTGTTCATCAGTGGCAGTGATAAACATTGAGCAGCCTGCCTGCCCTCACTTTTTTCTAGAAAACTGCTCTATCTCTCAAATTAAACACCATAAACTACCGCACTTATTCTTTATATTCTCCTTCACCTCTTAAACTATTACCTCTTCCATTTTTAAGTTTCCCTACTCTAGCATAGCATGTCCAAGGTCAGGTCCAATCTCCAGTCCAGCTGTCCAGCTTGAAATCTCCAAACAACTAGGCAATGTTACAACTGTCTCATGCTGCTCCTCCTCCAAACCTCCTCAAATATATGTGAGAGATGCAACCATAATATATGAACCATATGCAACCATCTCTCATCTCAAAACTGATGATCAAAAACTCAGAAACCAGTCAGGAGGAGACACACAACACAACAGTACACACACACCCACCATCCACCACATACAACCAAACACAAAACAAACAACATACTCATAAATAAAAAAAAAAAACTCAACTAACCTAAAAGACACCCAAAGCAGAGATCCATCCAGCAAAAAGCTACCACAAACACAACCCAAAAACAAAATAGCACACAAAGTAAGTTGTAAAGTCAGCCAGCCAACCAGCCACAGCCACACCTGATACTCTTAACTTGATATCTCTTGTAAGGTATTATATTGTTCAGAGACACACTCGTCCCACTCACAGAGAAGGTCACAGTGAGCTGAGAGAGCTGCCTGTCAGGTCATAGGATCCGCCACATAGCCTTTCGGGCAAGCAATCAAAAATACAACAATATCAATCAGTCATCATCACATGCTGGTGTGAATGACCTGAATGAGACTACCTGGACTACATGAGTGAAAAGAGTCATAGAGAGATCATGTAGCCCAGTGCCCATATGACCCCCTGACCTGCAGCCTCTTACCTCACCTACCCTCACCTAGAATGTGTACACACAAAAAGACAAAATATTTGATTTATTGGCTAAAATTTTTTTGGTGTCATCAAAGGGATCAGTGTCTGTCAGCCTGGGATGACACATCAATATCTGTGAGTGAGCAGAGACCAGGTTATCAGAGAGCACTTGTTACCACAGGATACACCATTTTCCAAATCACACCCAGACCAAACCACAAAAGACCAAGGAGGGTTCCCACATTATTTTTATAGTTATACTCACGGTTCCAGGTCAGGTGACAACGGGCGTATCACATCATCCATGCAGCTAACAGTTTCAGTAACAGTGGGCAAGACAGTTTTCAGTTACAGACCACCCTCTCACCACTTGGCATCCTTAAAACATTGGAGCTCTGGAGAAGGAGAAGAACACCCCTCTCACCATTATATTATTGTAACCTAACTAAAACCAAATAGAACTGGGAGCACTACTCCCCAGCCAGCTTAGCCCAAAGGTTCCTGGAAATTATAAACTCAAATGCTATGGAACAAATGCAGCTCAGACTTGTTCTGAGTTGATTCTAAATGAGCCATAGATGCAGATTAAAAACTCCAGCTCTCACTGAATCTCTTCAAGAAGAATCTTAATGAGTGGATGAGATAGCCCTATATGCACACAGGGGCATTTACTTAGGGATGCAGTTTATGACCTGGAACTATGTCTGATGACACCTGTCAGAAATGCACACACACCCACAGAAGAATGACATAATAAGGCATGCTCTCACATCAGAAATGCCATAGGGCAATGGTTTGGGCTGCTAAAGTCACATTCTGGTGTCTAGATACGTCTGGGGGAGCCCAGCAGTACAATCCACAAAAACGTACAGAAATCTTCACAGTATGTGCTATCCTACACAACATAATGCTGAGGAAACAGCTGCAGCAGGATAAGCAAGGGGAAGGGGCACACATCCCAACACCAATGCTGAGGTCATCACAGCCACAGGCAGATGAGGATTAAGAGGGGGAACCACCATCTGCTGTGGGTGTAAGCAGATATTGGTGTGCGCAATATGCCCATGCATTGGCTAAGAGACAACACATAGCACACTCACTCACCACCTAGGGGCTTAAAACCTTCCTCCTACTCAATTGCATATAGTGACTGATGCCAGGCAACTCACACAAGCTTTACCTCCTATGCATTGGCTACGTACTGCTTGAATCAGACAGAGTCAGCCCTGAACTAACACTGTGGCAACTGCTGCATTTACAAAATAAGTCCAGAATCTGGAGTGTATTTTTCAATAATATTATGGCATATCCTTGTATTTCAACACTTTTCTAAAGTAAGCAAGTAAAAGGTGGGTGATTTGTACAGATATTGCCTTAACATGTAACAACAGAAACTTGTTTGACTTATATGTGTCCATTAGTAAGTAGTAGGCCTCAGGCATCAATGATTCACACAGTCATACCTCTAAAAAGTACTGACAATCACAACATGCCCTCAGTTTAGCACCATACATTTGTAGTGAAAAATTAGTAAAGAGAGAAGTTAGAAAATCAGTAAAAAAGGCACTCCGGTAACCACAAGAACTTTGGAAAAATGTGCCGACAATTAAATGACTATCCCTTACATATTTAATACCCCTTCTAAATCATAAACCACCAATAAGAATCAACATTCAATTAACTAGTTCTATTTTTTCTAACCAAACTTTCTTTGTTTTGTTGCAACCTGTATACTTGTTACAAACCAATATTCCTTTTTTTTTGTAAATTAACAAGAAAGAGATTATTAAATAAATATATAATGAATAGGCCAGAAAATGTTTTAAAAAACTTTTTCATAATTCAGTGCTTTTTTTTACATTCAGCTACTAGTTAAAAAGAAAGGCAATAGCTCCATCTACAACTTTGTCCATGAATTACCCCCATAAAATCAATTCAATGAAATAAAATATAACTTCAAAAGGCATTCTTAAGGAAATGTTTAGTGCAAGACTATCTAAATATTCACAACATTCCAGCCCTCAATTTCAAAACAGGGACGAGGGAAATAGCATCATTTAGTCCCAGGGGCTTATTGGCTTCCAAAAGGAGTTGGCAGTAAACCATCCTGTACTCTGTTCTAGTTTCCCATAGTCCTCCTCTCATATCTCATGGGACTTCTTCAATAACAAAAGATGAAAACTTAGCTTCTTGACAAGTAAGGGTGTGTTTATACAGGGGGAATCCTTGATTTGTTTTTTACTTTGAATATGATATACGTGTTCATACATTATCTTTCTTAACTTCCTTTCTTTCTTGCCTACGTAGAAGGATGTGCATTTAGTACATAGGGCAATGTATATCACTCCACAGGAGTTACAATTACTACATACTTTACCCTCAATATATATCTGTTTCTAGACTGTAAAGCAATAGCCTTCTTGTTGATAAAATATTTACATTCTGGGCACATACCACATCTATATGTACCCACCTAACTTCTGTTGTGTGTTTTAACCTTTTGTTGTTCTAAAAGATCCTTAATATTAGCCCTCTTTCTAAAAATGATTTTAAAAGGAGTATCAAAAATCCCCCCAAGATCATATAACCTTGCAAACTTCTCCCATTCACATACCTATATCATCATAACCACCCAGGAATCACTGTTGTATTCTGTAATAAATGCATGCTCAAACCACATACTTTTTTCAGTTTCAGAATTCAGGGGTCTTCTTCCCCTTTGGTTGCCAGTGAGTGGCATCACAGCACCTAAAATAGGGCAAACCTTTTGTTTTTGTCTTCTAAAACATCCTGTTGTATTTTCTCTATTAACTGACTAGGGTATCCCCTTTCCAAAAACATTTTCTTTAGAGTGTTACGTTCTTCAAAAAAGTCTTGATGGTGGGAGGTCATCTGACTGATTCATATATAGTAAAATAAGTAATGTCTTTCGGCTTTTCCCAGTTATGGGTTGCCACAGTGGAACTATGGTCTGCTAATTATTGGCAGAGGATTTTTATGGTGCCGAGTTGCCAGCCCAATGCCCAACCTTCAAAGAAGGTTCACCCATTCACACACACACCTACCTGCCTGTCTTTTAACATCACTTGACCATGGGGAGGACATGCAAACTCAACACAGAAGGCACTCCAGCCAATAATCAAATGGGAGAACCTCTTGTTGTGAGGTGACAATGCAAACCGCTGCACCACCACTAATTCATATATATTGTCCTTTAATAATCCCTATTTTGTGATGACTGGGGAGTGCACTTGCAAAATGAAGTAGGGCATCTGCATATGTCTTTTTTCTAAACACTTTAGACTTAAATGTACCTTCTTTTTTGTATAAAGTGACATCCAAATAGTCTGTCTTAACATGGTCAGTGTGGTAAGTAAGCTGTAAAAAATGGGTTGTCCCAGATATATAATCAAAGAACTCCTGGAACTTTTCTGTTTCTACCCAAAAAATAATGATGCCATCTTAAAACCTTTTGTACAATACCCAACAGTCTTTGTATTGTGAATGTAAAACAAACAAATTTTCCCAAACCATCAGAATCATGTTGGCATATAAAGAGGCACATCTTGCCCCCACTGCTATGCCACTGGTTTGCTGGAAAAGCCCGCCTTCAAAAAACATTAAGTTATTTTTCAAAACCATTCCAATAAGTTCTAAACAAACCCAGAAATCACTTTGTGAGAGATTACCAAACTCATGAAGCGCTTCCTCAAACCAAGCCAGGCCTTCTTCATGGGGAATACACCCAAACAAATCTATGATATTAATGGTTACAAACAATACCTGTTCTTGCCACAACTCGAGTTTAACACAGCTTAAAACCATCCCGGGAATCTTTCAGTACATAATTAAAAACATCCTAGGAATCTTTCTGTATATAATTATTTTCCATACGGATTTTTTTTCAATTTTACGTTCAAACATCGAGCTAAGGAAGCTGTCACTGAACCTTCAGCAGATACTATAGGTCTTGGGTGGGGGGTCTAAAGTGTCTTTATGCACTTTGGGAATCCTAAAGATAGATGGGACTCTATGTCGATCGTTGTACAAAAATGTAAATTTCTCTAAATCTATAAGTCCTTCTGATAATAGGTCTTTTAAAGCCACATATATGTATCTGTATACAATGTTAATTTCATTTTTGGAGACCCTGGTGTATTTGTTGTTGTCTCCTAACATTTCCATCATCTTTGCCTCATAGTTGACCATATTCATAATTATAGTCACTCCCCCTTTATAGGGTTTCATCACACTTAAAAACTTGTTATTCCTCATCTCATCCAATATTTTCTTTTCATTTTTAGCAAGGTTCGACCCAAATTTATTTTCTAGAACACCATTTCTTAATTCACTTTCTACTAAAAGTTCAAAATTTCTTAACTGAAGGTGCAGTGGAGGATTAAATGTACTTCATATTTTTAATTCATCCTGCTACCATATATTAATTCAAGATTATTTTTTCTTAAAAATCATTTAAAATCTATTGCTAACTTACTGATGTCACATTTCTTCTTTGGAATAAAATTGAATCCTTTGGAAACTAGAGAAAAGTGCACTTCATTAACTTCTAGGTCACTATAATTGAAAATATTGTAACCCACATATGTTAATTTATGACCCTCCCTAGTAATCCCTAATGGGCATATTTCCAGGGGTGTCAATGCATATGGAAGGGACCGTTATTTTAATTGTCTACACATCTGATGAATTCTACTGTAACAAAAACACAGTTTTGGGGAGTGTTTATGTGCTTTTAACTTTTGTTTTATCAATCATTGGTTCACTTTGTCTCCTCAACCTGTTATTCAATAAATTGCATTTTCCAGATTCTTTGTGGTTATGGAAGTGCCTTTTTTACTGATTACTGGTTCTTGTATTGGCACTTCCCTCCATTCGTTCTTGTTTATCCATTTTTAAGAGGTTAGAACATGATGCACATTACAGTTTCTGACTTCACAACCCTAACAAGATCAAACAACAAGAAGGATGCAAAAGAAGGAAAGTTAGAAGAGCAACATATCCTTGTTTGTGCCATAGCAGTAACTCACCTGTGCTCCCCCTGCCAAATAGCAGTGTATCCTTGTATGTGCCATAACAGTAACTCACCTTTGATCCCCTCAAAAGAGCAGTCTGTGCTTGTTTGTGCCATAACAGTAATTCAACTTTGCCCCCCCTACAAAAGAACAATGTACACTTGTATGTATCACAACAGCAACTTTTCCCCCACCCCAAAGAGCAGTGTATGCTTGCATGTGCCATCTAACGAGCCCTTTAGTTGTTGCCAACTGGGTATCATATTATTCCCATTTAATATCCTGACACATTTTAAGGCCGATGATATAGAATGGCTTAAACACTGCATGTGTCAGAGTGCTGGTCAGATGACTGATGAATAACCAACAAACACATAAAAGTAAGACAGAGCTGTATATCTGCAAGCAATAATCATTACAGGTTGTGTGATCACTATGTGCACTACATCCAAATATAATAAATGTACAAATAACAGTTTGTAGTTTGAAATCAGTGTACATTCTGTTGCAGCTGGGTGTGTGAAGAATGACTTCAGTTCTTTGCTGCAAAGCTGTTTCTGTGGCAAAGTGGGCTAAGGCCATCATTTTCTTGTGTGTATGGCATACATTGATTTTCCTCATTTTAGCTACTTGCTCCTTTTTTTCCTTTTTTTCTTTTCTGTCTTTGTTTTTGTAATATATATGTTTTGGCCAGTGTTTGCCTAGCAGCCACAAATAGAAATCAGATACATTCAGTTCATGCCACTGATGTCATATAACTAGTCCTGAGGCAGCAGGTGTTAAGCATAGGGCTGGGATATAGGGTATGCAACCTTTGTTTTACTGTTGTGACATTGTAGTTTATAGCAATGAACTTCAACATAGCCAAATGTTTTCTCAATCTTCTTGTGGCAACAGGTGTATGGGCAGGATTGCCATACATATGTTCCTGCATTCAAATACAGCATAATCCATACAGTTTTACTTTTGTCTCAATTTCCTTTATGCATTATCACATTATTATCAAATGTATGACTGTGTATATACTGTGTACTGTATTTCTGTAAGTTGATTTCTGCTATCTGGAGTGGCATGGCTTTCACATTTGCCTAACACACATACCCAACTGCCTGTACATCAAATAACCCACATAAATGCAACTGCAATTATGTAATTTTCCACTGCTTGCCACTGTGCACATCATTTACCATTGGGCAAACGTGGGGTTTGAGGGTGTGTACTGCAGAGTACCATGTCTGCGCAATGGTAAACAGTATGCAACATTTTCAAACAGTATACACACACCCAGTAAACACAATAAATGGAATGGTGGGAAGCCATCAGTATCCATTGCTCTTGATCCATGGTATACATGAAGGCTTTCTTGGAGAGGGTGTGAGATTTAGGACACAGATATGGAGTGTCCAGGGGTCTCCTAGTGAAACACTACAATGCCAGGCTACTGCAGGGGGACTATCCTGGCTCTGAGTATAAGTTGGAATCTTGGGATAGTTTAGCCCAGGCTCTATCCAGTGCCACTGATATTCCACTCATTGGTGACCAATGTAGGCACCACTTTATTGACCTACTTTGCAGGAAGAGGGATACAGTCAATGCCTGGATCGAGGAATATAGAACTGAGGACATCCCACAGATGTGTAAGTAACAACTACAAATAGTAAATGTAAGGCTTAAAAGCTGAACAAAGGCAAGACTGCTATTCATAATGGTATTCTATTCTGTTCTGTTTTTTTCCATAGCTAACATGAAAAGGGAGGTCAATGTTAGGACCCATGGCACTAGATTCATGAGGATGAGGGATCATGTGGTATATATGCAGCAGAAGAGTAGTGTTATTGTAGTATTAAAAGTTAAAGATAGCTTCTTAGCATTTTATAGAGTTGTACCAAATTGGGCAAGCATATTTCAATTGTGAAAACAAGTATGCATGCATTAGTCTATAGCACAAACCAATAGTACTATATTAGAATTTAGTCAAACTTTGTGGATTCAAATACCACACTTCCCAAATATACAATAATTTTAATTCTTCAATTTTGTGTAATTTAAAAGTTTAAAGTAAAAACTCTATATCAGTGGACACATTCCCTGCTGAAAACTATAATCTGTACAACTGGAACACTCACATGTGCAATATATGTGTATGTAAAGGAGTACTTTCTGCAATTTGTAGTATAGTGTGCATGTGTTAGGAACTGGCAGTCTTAAAAGTAAAAGTTTTCTCTTAGGGATGGTAGTCTTATGAGAAAAGGTTAAGACAATAGAGTCAAATAATTGTACTTATGCATTGTATGTTACATATGAAGATACTAATCTTATGTCTTTTATTCTCTCACCCCAACCCTTATCTCTCTTTTTTATATTTTATTTTTATTTAATTTATTTCATTATTTAATTTTTTGTTTTATTTTATTATACGTTGTCAAAATGTGTGAATGTCATCCATGTGTACCCCATCACAAATGCTCCACAGCACAGCTGAGTAGGCCGGCCCTACAGGATCCACCTGCCACCACTCCACTGGCTCTGGCTCCATTGCCCAGCATGTCTTAGAGGCATCCTGGCAGCACCACCTCGGCTGTCCCTGCACTATCTACCCTCTCAGTTAGTCCTGCCACAAAGATAGTCCAGTGGATTTTGAGAAGATATGTTTGCATTTCAACAGCTACATAATGCATATCCTGACATGTAACTATGAAGAGTCTGTTTAATGAGTTTTATATTTATTTTGATTAGCACATACTTTTACACTTTTATCTGTCTGCATTAGTTACAAGTGTACATGGCAAGGGTAAGTTTGTCAGGGCATTTTAAAGGTATATATGATTGTCAATACATTCACATGGTGCATTTTGTATTAAATCTGTAGACATGTTTCAGCGGCAGGTCATTTCATAGCACTTTTAGCATTTCTGGGATACCTTCTTAACCAAATTTGCCATTTGCTTGTTCATTTGGGGGTGTGGGAGCAAAGCTGCATTTCTGTCATGGCACAAAAAAGGATATGTTGCTATTGCTACTCTCATTTTGTTCTATCCAGCCAATTTAACTG